>NW_005871854.1:179174-196537 GCF_000147115.1 Myotis lucifugus | reverse complement strand
AAGGACATCTGTCACGTTGGACCAGGGCCCATTTTAAAGACTATTTAATCGTAATGACCTCCGTGAAAACCCAGAGAAGGCCACATTCTGAAACACTAGGAGCTAGGAGACTCCACATGGGAATTTAGGGGCACACCCAGGTCAGTCCATAGGGGCTGTCTCAGCAAGGCCCCTCCCCCTCCACCTCCCCCCGGGCCTCCCCTGGGCACCTTCCTGGGTGCTGGGTGCTGGGTGCGGAGGAGTCAGCCCCGCCCCCGTGCCAGATGGCGCCCTGCGTTCTGAAACTGCCCACACGATCTCAAACTGCGGGGAGGGTGTGAAACATCTATCTGAACTCACATCTGCCGTGCCGCACCTTCACACACGCAGGAGCCTTTGAAAATGACAAAGCAGTTTAGAAACGCTTAGATCCTAACAGCAATGCTGGCCCCCAAAGAGGCCACCCCGGGTGCCACTTCCTCCGGGAGACGGTCCCTGCCCAGCAGAGCCCTCCCAGGATGCACTGTGCCCGGGGCGGGGAGAGGGTGGCGGCTGCAGGAGGCCTGGCACCTGCTCCCACGTCCAGGGCAGCATGGGGGCAGCGGGGGCAGCAGCTGGCCCGGAGCTGGGGGCCAGACGCCCCAGAGAGGCTTGGGGAGCACATGAGTCACCGAGGCCCCTCTATCCTCAAGAACAGTCTGAGACATGTGCCCCGAAGAGGCCTGCCCGTGGCTGAGAAGGAGAGGCTGGGCAGGGGAGGGTCCGGCCGCTGGCCTTGCAGAGACTTGCACAGGGAGCCAGGGCTGGGCCAGGGTCCATCAGAGGGGGGAGCACGGGTTTCGTAAGAGCAGCCACGACTGGCGAAGGGCTGGCAGGCGGCCTGCCTGGGGCCAGCAGCCGTCAGCGTGGGGAGGCCTTCTCTCTCTCACCGCTTCTGGCTTTAGTCACAGAGCACAGAGCCACTTCCCTCCGGGCCTCAGTTTCCCCGTCTGCAGGACCTGGCGTTAAAGTAGCCGCGCGGACAACTGAATAGCCTGTGGGTGTAAATGCCCCACACGGTCGTGAAAATGGGGCAGTGAGTCTTCGCTGTGGCTGTGGGTGGTCGCTGCCTAAGAGGGCACTGGGCAAACGCTGCCCTGCAGGGCCCCGGGAAGGCCCCTGGACAAGAAGACACAGGCCGGGCAGACGATGGTGTTGAGGCCCCTGGACAGGGGGACCCGGTTCAGCAGGCGATGGTGCAGAGGCCCCTGGACAGGGGGACATGGGTCAGCAGGTGATGGCGTGGAGGCCCCTGGACAGGGGGACATGGGTCAGCAGGTGATGGTGTGGAGGCCCCTGGACAGGGGGACACGGGTCGGTAGGCGATGGTGTGGAGGCTCCTGGACAGGGGGACATGGGTCGGCAGGTGATGGTGTGGAGGTGACACCAGAGGAGAGGAGGGCGGTCCTGGGGGGGGGGGGCAGCCCAGGCAAAGGTGGAGCAGCAGGGACCCGGCGGGTACGGGAGGCGTTGAATTATCCGCCCACCGATGGCTCTTTCCGCCTCGTGTTGCCCTTGCTGTCCTCGTAAGTGTCCGTGAAGAAGCCAGAAAGAGAGGCCCCTGTGACTCAGCCAGTCCAGCGTTCACATGTGGGGGCTCCCAGGGGCACGTCGCACAGAAACCGTCATAGATGTGCCTCATCGAGGCGTGTGCGGCTCTCTTCCCCGAAGGCCCTTCGTGGTGGACGTGCCATCGAGCCCGTCGAGCCACGTGCAGGTTCTCAGGGCGCTGGGAACGGCCGGTCTCCTGCTTCTTGCGCCGTCTCAGACCTTAGGGGCCGGGGCTGCCGGGTGGGCGGGCCGGGCTCCTCGAGTCACTGCCTGTGACCAGATGAGTCATTCGTCTTCGTATCTTGTCTACAGATGCGCTTGCCCGGGGGACGGGTCCTGCTCCAGGACCGCCTCAGGCAGGTGCCCTGACACACCGTGCGTCCTCGGTCCAACCCCAGGCAACCCTGGCTCCCGGGGGCCCCGCCCTGCTCTGGGGGCCCCATCCCGCCTTAGCCTTTTGCTGAGTTAAATAAGCCGCGGGCGACGTGTCCTTCCTGGCCTGGTTCCTGGGCACGGAGCGCACTCGCTAAGAGCCTGCAGCCCCTGAACGGGATCGGGAAGGAGCTGGAGGAGGACCTGGGGGGGGGGAGGACCTGGGGGGGAGGACACGGCAGGAGAGGACCCTGAGCACAAAACTGTCCGGACCTCGCGCCGCCGTGCCGTGCTGGGAGCGTGCGTGGACAGGCGTGCGGGGTGCCAGACGTCCCTCTGTTGAACGGACATGCTCACGCTCTGTCCCTTTCAAATCTCTCCGCCTTCCCCTCGCCCTGGCAACACTCAATGACGCTGGAGAGGGAAGGCAGCCGAGGGGGAGAAAGAGGCCATGCAGCCGAAAGATGAGCTTTTGCAGAGCAGGAAGCGCTGGGGGTTGGTCAGAGGGATTGTTTGGTGCACAGACAGGAGAGTCTGGCCACGGTGGCCTACGCGGTGGGCACAGGTCTGTGTGTGGGGCAGGCGGGTCTGGGTGAGCAGTGCGGCCGGTATGGGGGGCACGGGGCTCCAGTGTGGCTCCAGGGGGCTGTGCCTGTGGCGAGGTGGCCTGCGGCTCAGCTCTGGCCGCCAGGAAGGGGACGGGAGGCCTCGGTGCTGCTCCTGAGGGGACCCTGTCACCGGACAGGGGACAGGACCCCTCTCTGCAGCTCCCTGTGCTGTGTCTGCCAGGCCTGAGCCATGGCACAGGGCCGCTGGCAGGAGGTGGCATGGAGGGAGCGGAGGAAGGAGGTGGGAATGGACCTGCAGCATCTGTGCCCGCGAAGCCCGCCCCACGGACCCGCGTCCGGGTTGTTCCTCTCATCCGTGTTGTGTGTTAGCCATGCTGTGACAGCACACGCAGCAGCCCGGGGTCCTCCTTCAACCCTGCCTGGAAGTCGCGGTGGGAGCTGGAGGGGGAGGGGGACATTTATTCTTGATTTACTGAAAGCAGCGGGAGACGGGGCAGGGCGGGGACCTGCCCTCAAGGTCACACCTTGTTCGGGGTCAAAGCCCAGGTTCAGTTTGATGCTCTCGTGGGAGGAAGAAGAGCAGCCAACATCAGCGGGAGTGTCGCTTACAGACGCGCACCTGGCCGCGGGCTCCCGTCTCTCAGAAACTAGCAATTGTTTCCTCTCTCCTCTTCCTCACCCTTCAATTCCCCATACCTCCTGGCCCCACACCTTGAAGCTGTGTTTAAGGAGAATCCTTTCCAAAGTTTCTGGAGCCACACTTTCTGTCCAGTGGCCTCCGTGGATTTACCTGGAACTGTCTTATCTGGGGTACAAACCCGGCAGTCAGATGGGGCCCTCTCTCCGCGAGATGAAACGCTCCCAGGCCTGGCATTTCTGCGAGTTACCCATGATTTCTGCTTCGTAATTACTGGCCCCGCCAACTTTCTGAGTCCGGATGCCAGTCTCTCTCCCTGAGAGGCAAGGCCGCGTGAAAAAGAGAAGAAAAAAACCCAACCAGTTATTGTGTTTTTCTCTGGAAGAAGAAAGAGTGCAAAATGTTCACCTTGCTTTGCGGCAGCATCGGTTCACGGAGAGAACCCTGGATTTTGTAGGTGACCCCGCCTCCCAGTTCTTGATCCTGTGTGTCTATTTTTATTTAATTATTTTAAATATATTTTTATTGATTTCAGAGAGGAAGGGAGAGGGAGGGAGAGATAGAAACATCCATGATGAGAGAGAATCATGGACCGGCTGCCTCCTGCACGCCCCCTACCAGGACCCGAGCCTACCACTCAGGCATGTGCCCTGACCAGGAATCGAACCTGGGACCCTTCAGTCCGCAGGCTGACGCTCTATCCACTGAGCCAAACCGGCTAGGCCCTGTGTGTCTACTTTTAGATGAACCTCTTCTGAACCTGTGAGCTCCCCCAGAAATGGTAGGGGCCCAGCGGGGCAGACGGAAATCTCAGACGGCCAGTGGGCTTGTTCAGCAGCCAGGGCTGATGCTCCTCTGCATCCATGGCCACGCGGGGGCCACTGGTCCAACAGCAAGGACGCACCTTGTCAGGCCTCCAGACCAAGCGCATGGGAGAGAGAGACGCTCCGGGACCCTCTGCAGGCTCCGCCCCTTCCTCGTGGCCGTCAGCGTTGCCTCCCGGTCTTTCCAATGTCCTCGTGCAGGAAGCCTAGGGCCCTGAAAGGAGCCTTCTGGGTGCTCTGCTGGAGAATGGGGTGTGATGTGAGCCACGAATCCAGCTCAGCTTGGGAGAACCCTCAAAGCTCTCCTGCTCCTGAGAATGTGTAGGTTTCAGACTTTCCTTCTGTGGATCCTAAAGAAAGATCTGGAAAACACTGCAGCAGTCAGCTTCCAGACAGGGCTGTGTTATCAGCACACACAGCGGCCGGGACGGTGAGCGGGCTGCATGCGACCCCCGGGCCCCGGCCGCCTGGGTGAGGGTTGGAAGGGCGGTGGCTCCCTCCTCAGTGTAGGAGCGTTTTCTGCTTCTAAGCCAAGCCATGCCGCACGCCCAGCCTCCACGCTTCTCGTTTGCGATCGGCACGGAAACGCCCCAAAGGCCTGAGGTTCCCTGGGAGGCACAGGTGGGGGCTCTTTGTGACCCGGCTTCTGTGTGCCCTTGAGCTCCGGCACCAGCCCCTCGTGCCTCCACCTGCAGCTGCCTCCGCATCCGCTCGCCAGCAGTCGCAGCGCACGCAGCTAACCCGCCGTGACAGCCCGTCACTATGCCATCTGGAAGCGCGTCAGGTCCACGGCCCGGCGAGGGTCCGGGACCACAGGCAGGGAAGCCGCCTCTACAGCCTCAGGAGGGTTATTCCCTCTCGCCTCCGCCTCCAGGGGCTGGTGTGTGGCACAGCGGGAGAGGCAGGGGGGACACGCCATAGGGCTGACGGGCGGAACAGCCCCCCTCCCCACCACTGTATGATTGAATTGACCCAGTGGGTGTGAAGATCAGACCGCGATGACTCAGTCCTCGGGGAGAGGGACAATGATTAAACCGCCTTAAACAAATAGCAGCGCTGTGAGGGGTGTGCTCACAGACAGGAGGACGGTGCCGACAATGGGCAGTCTGTTCACCTGCCCATCACCCTACGCGTTCCTTCACATTCACACAGAAAAACGCCATGCCTCCCCTAGGCTTCCCCCGAGGTTGTGTCCCAAACAAAGGGGTGATTGTATCGAAGAGGCGGGGGAATCTCTTTAAATAACAAATGAGCTATGGGACGTGTCCCATGTCATGCTAAGTTATCCGTGTGGGTGTGTCTTCTATACATAGTGACATTTGTAGTTTTATATGGTGTGGGTGGCATTTGAAACCATGTAATTTTATGAAGATGTATATTATATTATACTAGTGGCCCAGTGCACAGATTCGTGCACATTGAAAGGAAATTAATTAGAAGAAAGATTCGTGCGGTAATTACGTTACTGCAAAAAACTACACGTCAAAGTAGTATATGTAATATAGTATTATAAAATCAAAACACACGTGCGATTGGTGCCAGCGAGGGCTTTATATGTATTGTGCATGCACGAGTCAACGTTTATTTTTAAAATGCCAGTGCGCGTCATATGTACCGGCCGGTCAGACGGTTGGACGGTCGGACGGGTGGCCGTACGGTTGGTCACTTAGCCTTTTATATACATAGTTATATATGCTTTTTCTGCGGGTTTTGCCTGGAGTGATCAGGGCACCAGAGATGTCCCTTTGTCCAAGGTCCCACAGCTGGGCAGCACCAGAATCAGAACCAGAAACTGGGTCGGCTCCACTCCTGCCCCCTGGGTTGGCAGACACTGACTCAGGTGGCTGATGCCGCTTGGGCGGCTAAATAACTAGCAGATGCCTCTTGTGACTCCTCTAGTTTCCTTGCCCTGGTCAGACTGCACAGGCCTCACAGGCACACCCTTCCTCTGAGGCCATGCCGTCCGTGGAGTCCCAGGCTCAGGCGGCCTTGGGGGGAGGCAGTGGCCTCCAGGAGGGCCCCACCCCTGCCCTCCCGGGTCTGTCTCCCATCAGCCCGGCTGCTCTCACCGGACCCAGCAGGGCCCGCCACACCCCGTAGGTGACTCCATGGTTAACCAGGTTGGCTTTGGGGAGCATCTTCAGGGAAATCTGAGCGACCGACCGGAAGAGCAGCAAATGCGCTTGTTCACGCGAAAGGTGCTGAGGCAGCTCGGCCACAGGCTCGGCTGCGGCCTCAGAGGGGCCGTCCACACTGGCCCTGGCCTGACTCTGGAGGCGCCGGCAGCCTCCGGTCCCCACCGTCTGTGTCTGTGTCGTCCCTCCCTCCACAGCAGAGATGTCCCCTGAGGGGACCCTCACCAGCTGCAGAGCAGCCACAGGGGACCCTCCTGCGGCCTATGGTGCCGACGCTGGCAGGACGCTGGCTGGGGGTGGGGGAGAGCCATTGCCAAGCCTTTCCTCCCAGCCCCTGGTCTGAGCCCTCAGAGGGGAGAGGAGGCTGAGGCTACGCGCATCTCCTCAAAAGGCCTGGGTGAGGCTGTCAGGCCAGGTAAGGCTGAGCCCACACTGGCATGGCCTGGAGAGGCAGCGCCTCCTTAAACGTCCTGTCCCAGTGCCCCACTTGCCCCATCCTGGTCCCGTCTGGGATCCAAAAGCAGAGGGGCTCGAAGATGATCCCACACTGATCAGGGCTTCACACCCACATCCACCCTCAGGGAGTCCCCAAGAACCAGCACTGAGACCCCCTGACCCCAGCTACCCTCAGGGCGTCCCCAGGAGCCAGCACTGTGACCCCTGACCCCAGCCACCCTCAGGGCATCCCCAGGAGCCAGCACTGTGATCCCCTGACCCTGGCCACCCTCAGGGCATCCCCATTATCACAGAAAGTTTCTTCCCTTTCTCCTTGGGCTCCACATGGCAAAAGGCACAGTCATTCATTACATTCCCCCCCGAAGCCAGCTCATAGCCCTCGGGTCCCTACTCACAGCTGGAGCTCCCCCTCACAGCCAGCGGTCCCCACTCACAGCCAGGGCGTCCCCCTCACAGCCAGGGGGTCCCTCTCACAGCCAGGGGGTCTCTCTCACAGCCAGGGGGTCCCGCTCACAGCCAGGGAGCCCCCTCACAGCCAGGGGGTCCCGCTCAGGGAGAAGACAAGGAGCCCTCAGCCTCTCGTGCTGCTGAGCAAGCATCCTAATGGGAACAGATTAAAAGGCGCTGAGCTGATCGCGCTCCCAATAGAACAGTAATGAATGAACCGCTCCTTTGGGAGGTGACGGGGGCCCGGGAGAGCTGTTTTCCTCACTCAGAGGCGGGTCCCACAGGGAGGGAAACGCTGTGGTGGCCTCGAGGTGATATTTTGGGAACCATTGTGACTCAAAACACCCCTTTCATGCTTAGGGTCCAACCCGTCATTTCACAGGAGCAGGGGGCGTTGTTTCAATCCCCTCATCTCTCCACTCCACGTTTCAATAAGGGCCACGCAGTCTGGAGGAGCAAAGGTTTGAGGGGAGCCCTTGGTGCCCATCCCCACAGACAGGCCTGGACCACATTGTCATCTGGGCCCTTTGAGGGGATCTTGACCAAGTCAACCCCAAATGAGGGGGAGGGAGGCACGGCCAGGCTCAGCGGCGTCAGGAGCACTCGCTGTTGTTGGAAGAATCCTGGTTGGCAGTAAAGTTGGGTGAGGACTGAGCTACTTGGTTGCTCATAAATAATGAGAAGGATGGCGAACATTGGCCAAGTGCTAACTGTGCCTCAGGCACATCGTCTCCATTATCTCTCATTGCCAAAAGCCTTAGGAGGCCCGGCTGGCATGGCTCAGGGTTTGAGCATCGACCTATGAACCAGGAGGTCAGGGTTCAATTCCTGGTCAGGGCACATGCCTGGGTTACGGGCTCAATCCCCAGTGTAGGGCGTGCAGGAGGCAGCCGATCAATGATTCTCTCTCATCTTTGATGTTTTATCTCTCTCTCCCTCTCCCTTCCTCTCTGAAATCAATACATATATCTATAATAATAAAAGTAAAATATGCTAATTAGACCAGATGGCCGAACGACCTTCTGGACGACATTCCGGACTACCTTCCGGACAAAGCTGGGGCTACAAGGGCCGAGCCCCTTGCACAAATTTTGTGCACCGGGCCTCCAGTATATGTGTGTGTGTGTGTGTGTGTGTGTGTGTGTGTGTGTGTGTGTGTGTATATATTTAAAAAGCCTTATGAAAAGCACAGCTCAATCCACACTCAATAAAAGTAAGAAAGGAACAAAGATGAGTTAAGAAAGCAACCCAGGCCCACAGCTTGTAGCAGACAGAACCCAGCAAGAGTCCCGATTCCATCCCTGGCACAGCGGCTGGGGCAGTGGGGGCGGCGGTGGGCACGGCCCATGTGGCCAGCTCTGCCCTGCCTGCCAGTTGCCCTGGGCAGACCGCCTCCCCTCCCGGGCCTCCCCTCCTCCTCGGCACAGGTGCTATGAGGATGCTCGCCTCCCGGATCACCGTGAGGTCCAGGTTAGGACACGAGATGCTGCCTGACACCCGGTAACCTGCTGGTTGATGTCACCTGTTGTCATGCCTCTTCCTTCCACCTGATCCGCCTTTTCTCGTGAGCGACTGTTCTGGAAGTTTCCGTGTCCTCTTGCACGCCACTGCAAACCAGGTCTGCAAGTGCAGCCCATTGTCACTCACGTGACCACACCTGGGCATGTATGCGTCCTTGTGGATTAGACCCTGTGCTGTGGGCAGCAGGTGGCAGTGGGTGAAATGGGGGCTCTCACTCTGGTGCATGTGTCCTTGCACAGTGATGTCCAATCCCTGTGACGTGGCAGGGCCGGGGCCTAGGATCCTTCAGCGCTGATGTTCTACGTGAAGGTATCCTGCAGGCTGAGAACTTGTCCCCCAGTAACTCTCCACAGCATTTCCCAGCCTTGGCACTGTTGACCTTGGGGACTGGGTCATCCTGTGGAGGGGACTGTTCTGTGTGTTCTAGGACGTGTAGCAGCATCCCGTCTACACCTCCAGGTCCCAGCAGCACTACCTCCCCAAACATGTCCCCTCGGGGGACACGTCACCCCTGTTTGAGAACCGCTATTCCAGAGACCTTAGGAGCCAAGGCGCTAATATTGGCCCCCTTTCTTCATGGCCGAGGGAATAAAGAGCTGGTGATGCTGACCCTCTTCCTGCTTGCATCTCTCACACCTGGCTTGACCTCTGCTGTCACTCCAGTTCCTTCGTAGTGGTCTGAGGTGTCCACAAAAATGACAGTCCGTGAGCAGGGGCCTTGGGACTGGGACAATCAGCCACTAGCCCCATAGTGAAGAGCGGGAAAGAAAAGGCATCCACGATGCGTCTGCTGAGGGCAAACCAGGAAGAACGGATGCCCGGGGGTTACTTCCTGGAGGAAACCAGGCCTGTGGACTTGACCTTCGTCGTTTTTCTAGGGCAAGGGAGGGAAAATGAGGCACCCCTGGGACGACGCCTGCAGGTCGTTTTGGTGAATGTACCCACTGGTCACAATTCAGAAGAAAGCAGTGGGTCCCTAGAGAGTGACGAGCAAGCACTGCTGGGATGTCAGGTTTTATTGAACAAGCACCCTTATGTAGCATTCACCTTGGGCGGGGCCCTGTTGATGTGCCTTATAAATAGGAACTCGTGTCATCGTTGTCACCTGTAAGTGGGGACAATTGGTCTCCTCGTTTTACACATGGGTGGCTGGGGCTCGTCCAATATCACACCGCGGGCAGTGCCAGGGCTGAATTCATCGCTAGCCCGGCTTTGCAGCTTGAGGGCTTAGCCACAAAACCGTGCACACTCTCAAGAGATGGTCTTCTAGAGAGGGTGTGACCTGGGCACTCATGTCCTTTGGAATAAATTCTAAGCAAGTTCTTAGTCTCTAATGACAGGTGTCGTGGGAAGTAGGACCATGACTTGATGATGGCAGAGCCCTCAGCTCCTTGGAGACGGTGTTAGAGAACATGGTGCCCTTATTCTGACCTGGCCAAGCCTGTTTGAATAGCTCCTCCCTTTTATGGTGGGTCTGTCAGCATGGCTCTGAGGAAGATTCTTGAAATCTAGAAAAGGGGAATAAAGAAAAACCAGATAGTGATAGATTCAAGGGCCTGCAGAGAATTGAGGAGTTAATAAAAAATGTGGGCCATCTACATGCTATGTTCAAATCCCCTCTGGGAGGGTGCTTCTCCGTGCTCTGCACAATGGCCATGGCTCCCAGGATGTCTGGCAGCCGGGTCATTACAGACACCCAGTGGGGCTGTTGTTCAGTGGAGGGGAGTCACTATGCCGGCTCTAAGGGCTGGGACAGGTACCTGCACAGGGTGCTGGGGGAGAAGAGAGCAGGCCACCCCAGAGCCCCTTCACAGACATGGATGGGCACAGTGTTCACTCCCTGAGCAGCAGGGACCAGAGGGATACTCTGGTGACCAAGTCTTCCAGGATGCCCATAGGGAGCTCATGCAAAAAGCCACGTTCTAGTTCTGGATCATTTATTTAATTCATATATCAACTTAGCACTTAAGAAGATATAATTCAGGGTTTTCTGTGTATAAGTGTATTCTCCCAGAGACTGAATTCTTTGAGAGACATGTTCATGTTTCATTTTTCTCTTCATTCACAATACCTGGCAGGGTATGAGCACTCAACAAATGTTGGATGAATGGATGATGGTTGGATGGATGGATGTTTGGATGGATGGATGGATGGATAGATGGATGTTTGGATGGATCGATGGATGGGTTGATGGATGGATGGAGGATGATGGATGGTTGGTTGGTTGGATGGATGGATGGATGGATGGATGTTTGGATGGATGGATGGATGGATGGAGGATGGATGGATGGATGGATGGATGTTTGGATGGATGGATGATGGATGGTTGGATGGAGGATGGATGGATGGATGTTTGGATGGATGGATGGATGATGGATGGTTAGATGAATGGATGGATGTATGATGGATGGTTGGATGGATGGGTGGATGTTTGGATGGATGGATGGATGGTTGGATGGTTGGATGGATGGATGTTTGGATGGATGGATGGGATGAATGGATGATGGATAGATGGATGGATGGATGGATGGATGATGGATGGTTGGATGGACAGGTGAATAGGTAGAGGCATGGAGCTCCAGCAGCCTTGTGCTTGCTACTGAGGTAGAAATCCCAGTGGTTATCAACATAAGGGGCACAGTGGTCTCTCCACCCACAGAACCACGGCAGGGATCAAGTAACCTGACTTGGTTCCCCCTTCACTCCTGTGCTCAGCTAAGAACAGGAAGACGTGTGTGGGGATATTAGGGCAAAGAGGAGCAGGAGGCACAGGGCTGGTTCCACTTCTGACCAAAGAGTGTCAGGCTGCAAATCCTGTGGGTGCCCCTTGTGGGAGGCGGGGCACGTATGCAAGAAGCATGTGAGAAACACACAGTCAAAGGGCTCCTTCCTGTTCCTGAGATGGTCGGTTTGTGCTTAAAGTACATGCCTGTGTGGAAAAATAAACATCTGTGACTGAGCGCTCACAGTCACAGGCCTGACAGGGACGTCCATGCGGTTTCCCACACCGTTGCCTCCAAGATGTCAAACAAAGAACAGCAAGGAGGTCCTCTATCCCCTGTGTTCCCTCACAGAGGCCCTTTCTAGTGGGAAAACCTCACCTTTACTTCCTGTTCCAAAAGGAAATTCGTGGAGAAACAGAAGAGTTTTGGTAAATAACTTACAGTGGACGTGTCATTAAGTTCTCAGTCTTGCTTGTCTCGATGAAGTCTCTCAGGACGCTGAGTGGGCATGTGGCCTGTTCCACCCAATGTCCAGCCCACTGTGCCCGGTGCCCTCTCCATTTGT
Source organism: Myotis lucifugus (assembly GCF_000147115.1). NCBI lineage: Eukaryota > Metazoa > Chordata > Mammalia > Chiroptera > Vespertilionidae > Myotis > Myotis lucifugus. Next base: position 184,719 of record NW_005871854.1, on the reverse strand, counting down.
GCCCAGGGTTCTAAAGCTCTCGGTTGAGGGGCACAGTCTCTTCAGTGGCCTGCTGGGCAGGCGATGTTGCATATGTGTGAGAATCAGAGGAAAAGGAAGAGGCGGTTAGAGGACAAGGGAACCAGCCCAGAAAGGCCAGGCTGCAGGGAGCATTGGGAGACACCAGCTCGGAGGCTGGAGAGAGGAGATACGGGGAAGGAGTCCTGGGAGCAGAGTCGGGGCCACTGAGCTGGTGAGGAGGTGACCCCCACGGGCACATGCCTGAAGCCCAAGAAGGAAAGCGTTCCCACAGAGGCCAGAAGCTTCCCTTAAGAGAGAAGCTAGGGCCCTGCCACTGTGGCTCAGTGGTTGAGCGTTGACCCGAGAACCAAGAGGTCGCTGGTTCGATTCCAGGTCAGAGCACATGCCCAGGTTGCGGGCTTGATCCCCAGTGTGGGGCGTGCAGGAGGCAGCCGATCAATGATTCTCTCTCATTGATATTTCTGTCTCTCTATCCCTCTCCCTTCTTCTCTCTCTAAAAATCAATAAAAACATTAACAAAAAAAGAGAGAGAAGCTGAGGGTTGGGGGCAGCAGGTAAGCCAGTGGGCATGTGGTTGGATGGCAGTGAAAGGGGCTGAAGCAAGGAATAGCCTGAAACACCCGGAAGCTTTCTCCAGGAAACACCCCTGAGCTGAGCGGCAGGAAACCCCATGTTACGAGCACCTCCTGTGTGCCAGGTCCTCCCCGGCTCTCCATACATCACCCCACTCACCCCCGCCAGTGCCTTATGAGGTGACATTGTTACGCTGACCTTGAAAGTGAAACCATGGGGGCTCCGAGTGTCGACAGCAAAAACAAGAACTCTGAAGCTGAGCGTGAGAACCCGGGTCGCATGGCCCACAGTCCTGGCCGTGTGGGGATTAAAACCCGGCGCTGTTGACAGCCTCCCGCTAAATCGTTACGCACGCCCCTGCTTTTAACCTGCGTCTGTACGCACCGAAGCGGCCTCCAGCTTCAGCTTGGAGGTGGGCGTCAGGGTTGACCACGGGGCAAGGAGCAGGCGGGGTGGGGCAGAGTGTCGGTGGGGAGGGGCCATCGAGAGCTCCATCCTCGGGGGAGGGGAGTGAAAAGCCGACCCAAGTCCTTGGGTCACAGATCTGAGCGCCTAGCTTGCACGCGGAATGGAGCATGTGTCCAACAAAACGAATTCCTTCCCCCCGTCAGACAGCAGACAGATGAGCCGGATCCGTACGCACCTTCCCACTTCCTCTGAGTCTTGCACAAGCTTCTCAGCAGATCCTCAGCCCTCTCACCCCACGCCGTTGCCCCTCCCAGCGCCTTGGGATCCTAGAGCCACAGCGTGGCTGGTCACCCGGGAGCCATGCCTGCAGGGACCCGGCCGTAAGTGAATGCCTGGTTGGCGTGCACAGGGCCCGGTGTGAGGCCAGGGCCTGGAACAGAGATCCCATGGCAGGAGCCGCCCTCGGGGAGCTGACCTCCGTGGGAAAGAGGCAAGGCTCACAGATGAGGACCCGCCGGTGCACGAAAGGAGAATTGAAAAGTGAAATGCGGGAGCCATCCCGGACCCGGACAGGGGCCAACAGCTGCACGGGAAGCGGTGGTCTCAGGGGGGCTCAGGGGGAGGAGCCCGTCCATTCGGGGCGGGGGAGACGCAGGAGATGCGCTAGTGAGGCAGCCAGTGGGCTGGGGGCTGGGGGCTGGGGGCTGGGGCTGGGGGCTGGGGGCTGGGGCGGGGTGCTCGTGGGCAGGAAGAGGGCACCTCCGCTCCTGAGGGAGCCGCGACGTGGAAGCCAGACCTGGGAAGCCGCCACAGGAAGGCCGGACTGAAAGTGCGGCAGACAGGTCCTCACCGTGGCGGCCACGACAAGCCCTGGAGCGTGTGCTAGAATGCAGGCCCCGGGCCCTGAAGACCTAGAGGCCGGGGCCACGACTGCGCCCTCCTGGCCTCGACCTCCGTCGTCCTTTGCGAATTGTTCTGCGGCAGGAAGGCTGGCTGGTTGGGGTGAAGCCAAAAGGAAACCTTCATGAAACGCCAGGGTGAGGCGAAGGTTAGCAGAACCAGCTCTCCGGCCGCCGCCCCTCCTCGGCAGGACCTGGACAGCAGAGGCCTTGCGTCCTCTCGTGACTCACCCACAGGCTATGCGCTTCCCAGGCCAGGCTGTCAGACCACAGCTCAGACCTGCTGCTAATCGTGGGGCTCGGACACCCCTGGGGTCCAGGCCGGGCCACGCGCACGGGAGGTCAGTCTGAGGTCACACTGGGCCTCGAACCCTCAAATCCAGGCTCCGCATCCTGCACGGCGCGGGCGGCATGCGCGGCGGGAACTCGGACCGCGAGGTGCACGTGTTCAGCAGGAGACACCCTGACCGGCTTGGGGGGTTCTGAGTGTTTTATGTGTTTCGCACATCTCACCCCTCCCCCACCCTCTCCGGGCTCAGAACCTGAGTCCCTGGAGTTGGGATATTTAAACCCCTTAGCGCTTCTGACCTTGCCTGCCCTCGGGAGCATGAGGGGTTTCCTTTTCCGTGAGCGAGGTGGCTGGTGCTGATCGGCGCCCCGGGAATACACACGCTGGGGAGATGTCGCTCCCATTGGGGTTCGCTGGGATGTGGAACCCTCTGCCTGTGGCTTGTAGCCTCGACGAGAGCTCTCAACAGGAAGTTGATGGATGCCTGGCCGGTGTGGCTCAGTGGGTTGAGCGTCGACCTATGAAACAGGAGGCCGCAGTTCGATTCCAGGTCAGGGCACATGTGGGCTCGATGCCCAGTGTGGGGCGTGCAGGAGGACGCCAATCCATGGTTCTCTCTCATCATTGATGTTTATCTCTCTCTCCCTCTCCCTCCTTTTCTGAAATCAATAAAAATATTTTTTTTTAAAAAAGAGAAATTTGTGGAGAACGGTCAGACAGGGGTCTCCCACAGCCTTGCCCTCAAAGTGTGGCTTGGGGCAGCAGCTGCACGACCCTGGACCTTGTAGGAGTGCGGAGCCTCAGGCCCAGCCCACAGCTGGGACATTTTCACAGAAGCCCTGGGCGTTTGCACGCTTATTAAAGTTTGGGGCGCATCGTCCTCAGTATGCACCCTGCCCCCACGATGTGGGCCCGTCTGCCAGGAGGCTTGTGGAGATGGGGCGATGGAGTCAGTTGGCTGCAGGGGTGAGTGGGGGCCCCGCCTCGCCCCCTCCTGCCTCCTGCCCCTCTTGCTGCTTTCCCAGCGGCCGCACCTGCAGGCTGGTTGCTTTTCTGGAAAGCCTCTAGCAACACCCCCTCAACAGCCCCCTCCCCCGCTGCCGCTGGGGTGGGGCTCACTACCTCTTTTCTCTCGAAGAGCCGGGATGCTGACAGCCGCAGATGGAGGCATCCTGTTTGTCGAAAAATAAACCGGCAGTTGAAGCCGGGTTGCGAGAGCGAGAAAACCACAGGCCTGCGCGCCGCTGATAACACGCGGGCGGCAGCTTTTGCAGAAGTTCCGTCGTCGCTGCAGCGCCCGCTCCCGGCCCTCGCCACCGCCTCCTTTCCTGTCTCTGCAGCCTGCCCCCCCATTCCCCCCCCCCCCGGTTCTGGCTGTTGCTTTCTGCGTGCACCTCTCCTTCAGTTGCTTCACCCCTTTTTTTTTTCTAAAGGATCCCCTCGCTGCCCCGCCTGGAGGGGCGGACTGAGGACTCCTCCCCGGCGGATACACGAGGGTACCGGGCTGAAATTACAGCCATCGTGAAAATGACACAGTTTTAAGAGAAGCCGAAATCGCTTTTCTCTTCTGCAGTACGGAATGCTTTGACCTGGATTTAAAAAAATAGCAAGAAAGGGAGAAAGAAAGGAAGAGAGAGAGAGAGAGAGAGAGAGAGAGAGAGAGAGAGAGAGGGCGCAATCCAGCTGAGACCTGTCATGCGCAGATCTTGTGTGAAAGGCCCCCGAGCCCGGCACCCAGCTCGCGTTCTGTCCTGGAGCGAGCTGGCCTGGCCCGGTTCCATGCGGTGAGGAGCTCGTCACCAGCCTTCCCCTTTTGGGGGATATTAAAAGCTCTTTCCCCATCTGCCTGTTATCAGATAAGCAAAGCAGATGAGAAGTCCGTGGGTAACCACAGGTGCAACCACAGTATTAGCTGGAAACCAAGCGACTTGACCTCGGAGGCAAAGGCTGTAATTGAGAATTAACCTGAACATAATTTCACACAAGCTGTGGAACACCATGTTCTCAAATAAGAGCAGAAAAAGAACAATGGGAGAGGGAGGGGGGAGAGAGAGAGAGAGAGAGAGAGAGAGAGAGAGAGAGAGAGAGAGAGAATCTGTAGCCACAGAAAATGGACCCCATTGGGGTTGATGAGAGCCCACGGGGAGGGACCAGACCCGGATCCGATCTTGCTGGGGCCTCTTAGCTGCCCGGCCTAAAGCGCTCGTCCTGCACTTTCATGTTTGCTTCTCTGATTCTTCTTTGTCCACAAACATGGGACTGAAAGAGACCACGTGCATTCCTCAGTCTCCCTGTTAGAGGCGTGGTTCCCCGGGGTGAATAGAAGCGGCCTTAGGGCTCAGGATTTCCAGGGAGCCATGGTTTCAAACTCGCTGGCTCTCCCGTCAGCAGTTCCTCGGGGAGCATCGCTCCTCGCCCGCCTTACCTGCGAGCTCTTTCCTTTCTCCTGCATCTCACGCGCAGCTGCTCGCTGAGCTGCCCTGTCCTCCTGGTTGAACTGCTTGGCGTTGGATCCCAGTAAAGGGAGTCCCGTGCCTTGGGGCTAATCCAGGTACAGACTTTGATGATGAAGAGGCCACCTTTATCATGAAATAAAGGAATGGAAACCCCAGTCAGAGGATGGTAATGCCTTGGGGAATGGGAGAGGGAGACCGGGCCCCCTGAGCCAGGTACGACGGTCGAGGGGTCAGTCTAACGGGGACGTCGCTGTCCCTTGAGGCTGGTGTCGGCCCGGGAGGCCGGGGGAGGGAGGACTCTGGCCATGAAGGGCCTTGAATGTGTTTAGGAGAAACTTTCTTTCCTGGGCAGTGACCCAAATCGAGGCATCATTATTTTCATTATTTACTTTGCAGACCTCATTGAAATGTCCTTCATGGACCTCTTCCTCATTTAAGCATTATCATAAACAAATGAATAAAGAGGTGATGACAGGAAAACCATAGCCTGGCTTATAACGCTGTGTTCTGGGTTCACACGTCTGTGATTGCGGTGGCCCGCCGAGCCGTCCGCCACAGGCCGAGCAGCATCCCAGCCGCTCCCTGGCTGCTTTCGGCGTTTCGGGGGCCGCTCTTTTGAAGCGACTCCCTGACTTGGCGGTCACGCCTCCTTCCTGCCGGGGACAGGTATCGCCGGCTTCATCAGCCTCCTCCTAGATCACCCCGTCTCTGTCTCAGGGGGCTTCTGGCTGTTTCTAAAATCGAACCCATTGCCGGCGTTCCAGACGCCGTGAGCATTCCGGGGAATATGTGCTCCGTTCTTCTCTTTCCAAAAGGAATCCCAGCCGGAGGCTGAGGGTGTCAGCGCCACTGTGATACAGCGGGAAGCGGCAGGCGCCGCCGTGGAAGGGAGCAACGCG
>NW_005871854.1:175376-179074 GCF_000147115.1 Myotis lucifugus | reverse complement strand
GAGTAATAGCTTTGGCGTAAGTCAGAGCGCCGAGGGGGGAACGTAACTACACAACTGACCCTCGCGGGTTCGAAGCGTTAAAAGATTAAGACGCAGAGTGAACTCAGGTTCTGGGAAGTCTTTGGGAAGCGCTGCGGCCAGCTCTGCGCAGACCTGCCCCTGTGATGCGCAGCAGGCAGAGGAAGGCCCTGTGGCCGGCAGGTGCTGGCCCGGCTGCTGGGACAGGGTCCTGAGGGCCCGAACGAGGAGCGGGCTCCCTCTCCAGAAGTCGGGCAGGGCAGTGCGCAGCCTCATGTCCACAGGGAACTGGCCTCCTCCACCCTATGGGGCTGCGCCGCACACACCCAGCCCTGCCGAGGGCTCCCGTGGCTGCCCAGCCCACAGGCCGCCTCCACCAGGCCAGCAGGACGCGAGGTGTGGGGGACGGTCTACTTCCTCAGAGGAGCAGGCCGGAGGTTTGCCCGCAGCTCTCCTGCTCCCAGCCCACGGGCCAGGGCCTGACCTCACGCGGGATGCCCAACTCAGTGCCCCAAGCTCCCCTAGAGTGACTTCCCGGGAGCCACAGGGGCCAGTGGGGAGGGAGGCTGAGAGTGATGCCAGGCCACTGAGTCCAGTCCCCTGCGGACCCCCGCCCCCTCCCTCTTCCTCCCTCCTCCGACGCCCCCCCCCACCTTGCCTGAGCGCAGAGATGGGGTGGGTGCTCTTCTGAGGCTGAGAAACAGAACAAGGAAGGAGCGGCCTCCCCCCACCTCTCCAAGGCCACCCACAGAGACGTGGGCCAGACCCTCTGTGAGGCATCGCAGAGCAGAACACACTTCCAGAAGCTGCAGTTAAGTTCTATTTCTGTAAAGTGAGTCATGTGTTGAGGGCCTTATAATTTAAGGGATTCGCCGGCTCAATGAACTCAGTGGCCTATTTGTTTTAGTAACTTATGAATCAAGGTGTCCACCAACCCCTGGCCTAGCGGCAGGGACCCAGGCCAGGCTCAATTCTGCCCCCAGAGGGGTCCCGGGGCAGGAGGCGGTCAGGGCAGCGGCGCTGACACTCCCAGCTTCCCCTCCCCGTCCCCCAGACCACAGCCTGAGAAAGCACCGGCCGGAGCCTGCCCATGTGGGAACTGCGCTGTGCAGCCCACCCCTCGGGGCCCCTGCCTGTGACTCCCAGCCCTCGCCTCCGCGGGACCCCGGGGCCTCCACGCGGGCTCCGTCTTCTCCATAGAGAACGCGGAGCCTCCCTCGGACAGTGGGGTGGGTTCCATTTTTCGTGAGGTGCCACTTTCTAGATGTGGGCAAACCAACCCGAACAGCCACCCTCTGTGCTTCTCACCGCGCCTGTGCGGCCAGCAGGCACCTGTGCCCGTGGGCTAGACACGCGTGCCAGCCGGTCCTTCCGTGCCTCCCAGGCTCCCGGGGGGCACTTCTGGGAGGAAGTGATGACAGCTCTCCATAGAGAAGGCAAATGTACGCCATATATATATATATACTGAGTTCAGGGAGGAAGGGAGGGGGAGCGGGAGGTAGGAACATCAATGATGAGAGAGAATCATTGATTGGCTGCCTCCTGCACGCCCCCCACTGGGGATCAAGCCTTCAACCGGGCACGGGTCATGGGTCAACGCTTAACCACTGAGCCCCGCCGGCTGGGCTGCTATTTCTATTTTCACAAAACGTGTAACTTCTAATGATCCAGAGAACGTTGCTTTCCACTCTTTCTTGGCCGTGTGTACACATCGGATCGCTTGGGGGAGAACAGGGCTCGCTCCGTCGTTTCTCACATTTGAAAAGTCTGAACTCGGGGAACCCGAGGCAGCCCTGCCGGCTGAGATGGGGAGGCCCGCCATCTGCCGCACGGCTCCCTAGTTTGTCATGAAAATGCCGTCTTCCCGATGGGCGCCCTCCGCTAGAACATTCTGGATGCAGCAGGAAGCTGGCCTGGGATCAGCCGATGGACCGCACAGGCGTCCCCCGGGCCAGGGCAGAGTGAGCTGGCCCTGGTTCTGGGGATGGTCAGCTGCGACAGGGCTGGGTTCCCGATGCCCAGGCAGAGCTGCTGTCGGGGTGTCACCCCCTCTCCTGGGAGGTCGCTGAAAACAGGCTCTCACTCATCTCTCTGGGGCAGGAGGATGGAGGTGCAGGCTGCCCCCGGGTCTGGGAACTTTCCTGCGCTTGCTTCCTGCCGTTCCGGAACGTTCCCCCAGGCGGTCATACCGCTGGTCCTTTCACCAAGAACTTCGGGGCTTGTGAGGCCACACCCTGCGTCCTTTTGCTTTCCTGGGCATGAGCACTGTGTCCCCACGTGTTGCAAAGTTCTCTGGGCATCGCCACTGTTACACCAGACCTTTTACAGACACAAAGAGGGCTGTGGAGCTTCTCCCCGCCCCCTCCCCGCTGTGGGGGACAAAAGACGCCTGTGGGATAGCTGGCGGCATTCCAGAAGTGCAGGCAGTCATGCTAGGGCAGTGAAGGACTAGCGGTCAGGTGATCTACTGGACCCAGAAACGGGCTCTGAAATGACCACACGGGCCCGCAGTCCATGGGCCGCAGGACTGAGACGGTCCGTGTCCCCTGGTAGAAGGCAGTGCCTTTCTAACCTAGGGTGCGGCACACGGGTGGGGTTGAGGGCGGGTGGCCCGCTCACAAGTGCTAGGAAACTCATCGCGGGGTTTCCATGGAGGAGTCACCTGCCCACCAGGGGTGCCTGCTGACCACAGAGGCTGGAGGAAGCTGGGGCACCTATTGAGCACCTGCTGTATGCCGAGCCCTGGACCAATGGAGAGTTCTACTGCATCATCTCCCATTAGCCTCGCAGGGGCCTATGGGGGAGGCGCTGCCCCATTTTAGGGAAGACAGAACCGAGGTTCCGAGAGGCAGACGGCGGCCCAAGGTCAGGAGCTAGGTAGCAGCAGACAGAGGGCTGAGCCTTGGTCTGGAGGACTCTGACACGCGAGCTGTCTGTTTTCCTCCACCCGTGCAGCCAGCGGCCATTACAGAACCATTGCGCGCAGTAGGTCAGCTTTGTGGGGAGCTGTCTGACTCGCAGAGCGCTGGGCGCGGAGGAGGCCAGCTTCAGAGCTGCCCCGCAGCCTGGGCCTGGACTCAGCCATGCGCCTGGCAGCGTCTTGCTGTGGGGCAGAGATCAGGGCCGCGGGCACCCTGGAACCACCTGTTTTGCGACGCTGCCCAGGACTGGCCTCGCAACAGTAGAGGTCAGTAGAGGTCACTGTCACCGCACACTCCTCACCCAGGGTGCACGGGGCCTTGTCTGCACGGTCCCTGCGCTCCGCGTGGGGTGTGGCCACGGGTGAAGTGGGGCTGGAGTGACCTTGCAAGCTGCACGCAGCTGCTTGGAAGCAGCTTCCCCCTAAGAGCACGGACGAGGCGGTGTTGGGAGCCCGGGAGAGTTTTCCATTAAAATCAGGTTATAGTGGGAATTAGGGTAACGGGGCCGCCCCCATCCTCCGGACTGCAGAGAACTGCAGAGCCGGGTCCTCAGGTGAAGGCACTGCACGGAGGAGGAGGAAGGCCACACCCCACCCTGAAAGGGCATTGAAACAGGCAGGGGTGCTCCCTTCCCCCTCTTCTCCTGCTCACCTCCCCCTCCCCCCTCCTCCTGCTCATCCCCCTCCCCTCTCCCCTCTCTTCTCCTGCTCCCCTCCCCCCTCCCCTCTCTTGTCCTGCTCCCCTCCCCCCTCCCCCCTC
>NW_005871854.1:166351-175276 GCF_000147115.1 Myotis lucifugus | reverse complement strand
CTTCCCTCTCCCCTCTCTTCTCTAGTGTCTCACTGGCTGGGCCCTCTGAGGGCAGGCTTCCCAGGCCTCCCAAAGGAAGCCACACCCAGAACAGAACGGCCTGCTGCCCTCCCAGGCCCAGTCAAGCGGTTTTGTAGCCCAAATAACAGGGCAGGTTGCGACAAGCCGTGTGCACACAGGGATATTTTCTCACTCGGCGCGGCCCCTTTGAACAGTGCTCATTCCTTCCAGTGATGAAATCTTTGTGGCAAAGGGAAGCACACTCATGGTGGTTTTGCATTTAATCTGGTCCTTCCCCTACGGAGCTGGGTGGGTCCGGGTAAGTCCCTTACCTTCCAGGGCACAGCCTCAGCTGCGGCGTCAGGGGACTCCCCGGAGTGGCCTTTGCATGGTCTCTAGAACAGGCTCTTTCTGCTGCCTGTGAAGCCCCCTCTCTGAGCGTCACAAGTGCCTTAAAGAGCCGTTTTAGTACCTTAAAGGCACTGAGAAGGTCTGCGGTAATAAACATCCTATTCTTGTTTAACTCCGCTCCTCAAACTACTTGGCAAACCCTCCTCTTTTATTTTATTACTAGAGGCCCGATGCATGAAATTCGTGCCAGGGGCTCGGCGCCCGCCACCATGGCAGCCACCTCTGCCTCGGCCCCCACCGCTGCGGCTTCGTCCGGAAGGTCGTCCGGAAGGACATCCAGAAGGACATCCAGTCTAATTCGCATATTATGCTTTTATTATTATAGTTCTTTTAGTAACACTTATTAATACCTTATGACACACACAGGCTGGGATTTGCTGAGCAGATAACAGGGAGGGAGGTCTGTTTATGATCTTGGCATTTGGAAATGAATCTCTATTGAGCCCTCAGAGAGGTGGGGAGGAAACCGCCTTTCCAAAGGGGACTGACTTTTCAAAGTTCCTTCCGCTCCTTTGGTTCTGAGAATGGGTGATGCAAGGACCTGCACCAAAGGGAGCAGAACGGAGGCATCCCGGCCTGAGCTCCCGTGGTCTGGCTTCTCGCTGCACCGGTGAGGGGGCAGCCGGCCTGCCTGTGGGGCAGGAGCCTTGGGGTGCCAAGCAGGGGCGCCTGAGGCATGACTCTCCCAGGCCTTCACACACGGGGGAGCTAGCCTGGCCCACTCGGCCCACCGAGACCCGGTGATCGTGGGCTCGCCAGCTGCCAGGGCCCACCCGCCCGGACCTGCAGCTCCCCCTCCCCTGCCCTCCCCTGAGGCGGCTGTGGGGACCCCAGCTGCAATCTCACCAGCAGCTCGAGTGGAACCCGTTCACCTCCGTGGGGGTGGGAGGACAACGGCGCTCAGGATCCTGGAAAGGAGGCCTGTTCCCCAGTTTCCTCATCAGCGTGAAACCTGCATTAAACCGAGAGTTCGGGAAGAGAAGGGTCGGGAGGGAGGGGATTATACGATTGCTTGAACTTGGCCGCAAAGCGCCTCTGTCTCTCCCATAGACTCACTATCTCCCTAAAGTCGTTAACTTCGCTTTTCTGCCTAAATAATTACACAACACGGTTGTGGTTGGGGACGATCACTTTTAAAATCTGTATCTATGTTTCTGTGTATGGCCATGTCATGTTTGACCTTCCCGGCAACTCTCTGAAGGTGAACTGAGCAAAGACGATGAACCCCTTTGACTCAGTGAGTATGACATGTGCCCAGTATTGATCCCGAGCCAGAGGGAAAGCCGTCTGATTCCCAATTGCGTCCCTGTGGCCCCCCCCACCCCCCCTAGAAGCGTTACCTCCATGTGATTCAGTCCCCGCTGGAGCCTGCAGGGACCGGGTGGACTGAGTCTGCGTGACCCTCAGCGAGAGAGCTGCTCAGACAGCGGATGAAACTGTCCGTTTCCCTTGAAAATACTAGTGATCCAAGCTCAGCGCCCTCCGCTCACCAGCACGCGGCTGATGTTTAAATAACGCTCAATTTTTTCTTTCTCATTTCAAATATTTAAATTTGAGAAATCAGAGGAGCACGAATAAGAAGTTGGCATCATCCTTAATTCTATCAGCCCAGTCTGTTGTTACCTTGAGGGTGTCTTTTCTCCATACTCTTCAAATCTATTTTCATGGACATCCAATTTGAAGTAGGGTTTTATAAACTACCTTTCATCTCTGAAAAAAAAATATTGGAGCACCTCCGTGCCATTAAGAATTATTCCAAAATGTTATTTTAATTGTTGCCCAGCTTTTCATAAGGCAGCGATGTAGTGAGCCTAGCGTCCTCAGGAATCTAGATTTTCCCCAGCGTTTCACTATGATGACCACGGCAGAAGGAGCACATCTGAGCATCGTCTATGGGTTCACTTCTAATGTCTTCTTTAGGGTAAATTCCTGGGCATGGAAATGCCAGGGCAGAGGCCACGGCATTTGTGAGTTTTGATCCTGGCCCGGTGCCCTCTGGGAAGGCGGTGCCAGTTGGCATCCCAGCCGCAGTAGTGTGCAGGTGGCTGTCCCCCACACACCCCTCCCCCGGCTCTAAACCATCCCTGGCCACTAGATTTGCTCTGTCTGATCTTTTTATTATTATAACTCACCTCCGATTGGGGGTGAGGGTGTTTCATAAACTCGCCTCTGGTCCTCCCTCTCTTTGGAGCTTCTCAGAGCAGCTTTTCCCGGGGCCGCTCCCTCCTGCGTGTGGACCGGGGACTAGGTGTGTAACGGACCCCACAGTGTGTGAGTCGTGTCCAGACGAGGCTTTTTAACATGCAAGTGCAAGCTCTGGAGAGGAGCCGCCTCGGCCTGGCTCTCTGTTCTGCGAAGCAGAGGCGGAGCTTCAGCTTGCCCTGCGGACCTCCGTGCGGTTCGCTGACCTACCTTATGCGCCGGGTGGATGGGAAGGCAGGGCCTTTGTAAAGAAGGGAGCTGGTGTCGACGTGGGGTGACCACTGGGATCCCGTGTTTACACACATGCTCCTCTATGGGCAGGTTTGCCTTGGGCAGGCATGGCAAGACTGTTCTTTATGTCAGGGATCAGCACACAGCAGCCCCAGGGCAAATCCGGCTCTCCATCTGATTTTGTAAATAAAGTTTTATTGAAACAAATGTACTCATTGCCTAGGGTGGCTTTCTTTCTGTGATAGTGGGGTTGAGTAGTTCTGATAGAGACCCCATTCACAAAGCCTGGGATATTCATTGTCTGACGCTTGACCAAAGAAGCGCACTGGCCCTGGTTGATGTCGTACTGTGTTATACGCCCAGGGATTCCCCTGGACCTGCCTCCTTCATTCCTCTGCCCTGTGAGGGGCCAGGCCTTAGTACTCATCTCAGTGTACAGGTGGGTGAATAAGTCTCGTCAAGGTCAGAGTCGTGTCCAAGATCATGCTGAGTGTCTGTGAGGAGGAGCTGACGTTTGAGATCTGAAATCGGGGGTTTTATAATTTCTAGCTGCAAACGGCTGCTATCATTTTTCCCTTCTTAGGGTCTTACCAGCTAGTGCCCGTCAGTGGCTCCCACATTCCCCTCACAGGCTCTCCCCTGGGTGAGCCGGGTGCTGTGATGGGGTGATGACGCCCAGGTGCTGCCCAGCCTGCGTCTTGTGTACAGACATGACACAGGGAGACCGGCATCTCACTCGTTCGGTGCTCGGTGCATGGAGAGCTGGCACCCCGGAACGTGCTGCCCTCCCAGTCACTCTCCCTTCGGGGGTTCCGAAGCCTGAAACATCTTCAGAAGCACCCACGAGGCCTCCTCTGGAAGCCTCTTCATTTATGGGGCCCTGAATTATAGGCATGGGAGGCCCTTCTGAATCCTGTAGACCTTTAACGTCCCTTAAAAGTCACTGAAACAAGCCCCCGCTGCCATTTTATTAACATGCCACTTGTTTTTCTCTCCAAGTCACAGAAAAGGAGACAGAAGGTGGATATGGGAGCGTTTGGAACCCTGGTCACTAGGAGCCTCCTGGGAATTTCATTATTAACATGAAAATAGGGCTCTTGGGGCCACAGCACAGAGACCCCCACACAAATCACAGGCGAACATGCCAGCCAGTCATGCTGAGCCTCGCTATTAAATTTGAACCTCATGTTAGACACGGGGGATTAAGCTAACGATCACATTTACGTTAGCAAACTATTAAAAAATCCTAATTCAGAGTTTGTTCCTGACCAGCTACCTCCTTAATCCCGCAGCACCTGCCGGGAGACATCCAATCGCCCGCCCCGAGGCCCGAGAGGCGCACACAAAAGAGAGCTGGGCCGGGTGACTCACGTTACAGGCCAGCTGCGCTCCAGAATCCGTTAAGCTCAGGGTCCAGATCTCCTTTTGTGGCTTTTCACAGACTTTATTTGAACAGAGAAATTACAACAGCCTTGCCCACATAAAAGCCGAGGCAAGAAGCGGGTTGGGTGGAGAGGGTGCCCAGAATCTGACTCCACTCTCAGACAGAACGGCAAGGGCGGTCGCCAGCTTTCTCTTTTGTTCCACGGTAATCGACGCGGCCTGCTTCCCTCCGCTTCTGCGAGGATGCCATGTGTCCGTGGGCCTTTCCACTGGACAGCCGGCCGAGGATTCCCCCAGGCAGTGGTGACCGGGGGAAACACCCCTCTTTCTCAGCTTCCTTTGGCCAATGCCAAGCTGTTTGGGGTTCTTCTCTTCCGTTTCGGCCCACGGCGGGATCCACCTTATCCCAGCACGTGGTCCTAGTCTCTGCCCGTGAGCAGCAACATGTGGTCCAGACCAGATAAATCGGTTTACCCCAGGGGACAGCTCCCGGGCCAGTGGCGGCTGTCTTGGTGCCCGTACCCCAGGGGACAGCTCCCGGGCCAGTGGCGGCTGTCTTGGTGCCCGGAGCTGGGAGGGAGGGGACGTTTAGCAGGGAAGTGGCCAGGGTCAGTGAGTCACAGGTGCCATGGTCATGGACGGGGGAAGGCCCAAGAAGGTGGGGGATGTCAGTCATTCCTGAACCACAGTAGCCTGAGGTCATTTTTTGTGTAGGACACTCTGTGTGTATATCTGTGTGTGTGTCTGTGTGTGCATGTCTCTGTGTGTATGTGTATGGATCCTTGTGTGTCTGTGTATCTGTGTTGTGTATCTAGGTGTGCATGTGCGTGTGTGTATCTCTGTGTGTGTGTATGTATGTGTATCTGCGTGTGTGTGTGTGTGTGTGCGCACACGCGCTCCCTGCTCAGGATGGTGTGCTGGCCATCTTTCCATCCATCCATGCACTGACTCATTTAACAGACCTTTATTGGGGTCCCTCTCCCCCGTGAAGTACCCCAGAGCCGGGGAGAAAGGAACCCATGATGCGCGCAGATGAAGACGTTCTCACACGGAGGCTGCGCCTCCGTCACGTGTGCAGCAGGGACGTGCTGGTGATTGCGTCGTTGGGTCTCGGGCCTCTGCTTATTTCAACGCTGAGAAGGAAAAGATGCTGAAAAGCAGATGAATGGACAGATTATGTTCCTGGCAGTGGTTACCAGGGGGTTCTGGGCATTGTCAAAAAATCATTTTCCTAAAGTTTATGGAGCAGTAAGGCCTTGCCATGGGTCTGAATGTGGGGGCGGGGCTTGGAACCAGACCTGCGATGTGGTTGTCATGAGCCCTGAAGCCAGAGCTGAAGCAGACGCCGGCCTAATGCGCCCAGACAGCACTCGAGCCATCGCCGCTGCAGTGCTGCCAGCGCAGGACCCCCTACCCCCCAGGCAACTCCGCGTGAACACGCAGGGGCGTTCACCCGGAACGTTCTGACGAGGGTGTGGTTTGTGTGTCGCGTCAGCGTCAGCCGATAGGACTGGAGATTGGGAGCAGTGTACACTCGTGTGCTCACTCATTGCACACGAGGAAACTGAATCATTGTCATGCTAAGCTATCGCCCGGCCGGCGTGGCTCAGTGGTTGAGCGTCAACCTATGAACCAGGAGATCACGCTTCCATTCCCTGTCAGGGCACATGCCCGGGTGGTGCGCTCTATCCCCAGGGTGGGGCGTGCAGGAGGCAGCCGATCATGATTCTCTCTCATCATTGGTGTTTCCATCTCTCTCCCTTCTACCTTCCTCTCTGAAATCAATCAAAATTAAAAAAAAAAAAAGGAATGGCAAGCTATTTGGCCGAGACCCACATGTAGTTGGTGTCAAACCAGGAAAATGAGAGCCTGGAGACAGTCACCCTGGAAGCATGTAACGTGCTTTATCTTTTCTCCCTCGGCGAGCTGCGTTCCTCTAAGCCAGGAGTGTGCTGTGTCCCTCCTTCGGATGCCGGCTGAGCCAGGGATGTGAGTGGTGGGGTGTCCGTGGCGCCCGGCTGGCCTGGCCCCGTGGAGCACGGACCGTCTCGGTCCCCCTGACTGTCCCTGGCACCTGGCCAGGCACCTGGTCGGCTCCTGTGTGCGTGGGCCACGTCCCGGGACAGCAGGAGGTGTCAGCAGGAGGTGTAATCAACACGTAAATGGCGTTGGCGAGCGTGGCGTTGTCTCTGTAGAATCAGACCAGGCCTCATGGTCTTGCGCCTCAAGAACATCTCGGTGAACCGCCCGCAGCTGGTTTGTGCAAAACGCTGCTTCTCCCCGCGGCTGGCCCACAGGGCGCAGGGAAGACATGGGATGGGCCTCACTCCCGTCTCCAAACCACGCAGCCCTTCACGGCCCGTGTGGGCCTTCACACGTGTGACTGGGGGAGAAGCGTGTCCTCACGTCAGCTTTCCCCGGCGACTGTGTGATTTCCAGTATAAACGCATCATGGAAATCCATGGCCCGCGGCCACGGAGCTGCGCAGGGTTGAAGGACATGGTAGTCCCACCCCCCACATGGATCGCATTTCCCTTCAAAGCGGCCCCACATTCTTTAGGCCGACGGGGAGACCGCCGATAATTGTCTGTAATTCAACCCGCACACGACCGCGCTCCTGAAAGCAGGCGCCGGCCTCTCCATCACAGCCGGGCCTTCGAGCTTTTCTGTTGGATTTTCCTTTACCCCTCTCCCCCCCCCCCCCCCCACCTTGGGATGGGAGCTCTTTCCTGGGCGTTCTGTCTGACATCTTAATGTCGGTGTAATTTCATCTGCCTCCAGGGCTGTCCACCCGGCCTTGCTGGCCACCGGGGTCAGTGTGGTGGGAGCGGCCGCGCGCTCGGGCCCCTGTCCACCCGTGAGGATGGGAAGTGGGTGTGGGTGGTGGGTGGACAGCCTGGAGCACCCCTACACTCACTGCCACTGACGTTTGATCTTGATGTGAAACATTATATATATTTTATTGATTTCAGAGAGGAAGGGAGAGGGAGAAAGACAGAGAGACATCAGTGATGAGAGAGAATCATGGACCGGCTGCCTCCTGCACGCCCCACACTGGGGATGGGGCCCGCAACCTGGGCCTGTGCCCTGACTAGGAATTGAACCATGACCTCCTGGTTCCTAAGTCGACGCTCAACCATGGAGCCATGCAGCCGGGTGGAAATACTCTTGAAATGCCCAGAAAGTCTGCCTTGAAGATGTGCACAACGTAATTTTTTTCCTTTTCTTCTTAAATGCGCCCTTCGTCCGCCCCTCTTCATCCCCCTCAGGGAATTCTCCCGGGAGCCTGGGCAGCAATCCCTCCGACAAACAGGACGAGTTCCCATCTGACGCTGACGCCTCTCCCCCGCGTGCACTGAGCACCTGTCCAATGAGGGCTGGCAACTGGGCCAGTTGTCACGGGGGAGGGAGGGTTGGGACAGAAGTGACGAGATCACCTAAATGTGAAGGAAGTCCATCCCTGGGTGGGGAGGACAAGCTGACATGCGTGATACGGACACAGAAACCTGTGAACATGCTCCCGTGGCGCCGTGAACATGCTCCCGGCGTGGGCGGGTAGGCCCATAGGTCCGCTGGGGCTGGGAGGGGTGGACCGCGTGTGGAGAGAGCAGATTGTGGCTGCACCCTGGAATGACTCTGAACTCCCCAACTGGACCCATAACGCGGGGCTGGATTCTAAAGGGCGTTTTCAAACTGGGACATGAACTGACTTAGATGGTGAAACGCCCTCCCCAGCGTGGCCTGGAGAGCGTGTGGCGTGGGGGACAGAGAGGCCGGAGGGTCCGCGTGGAGCACGTGAAATAATAGATATTAGAGAGGAAAAGTGCTGGACGCGGGTGCTGGTCTCAAGAAGAGAGAAGAGCCCGGCCGGGTCGCTCAGGGGTTACAGCGACGGCCCTCAGACTTCAGAAGGGTCTCGGGTTCGATTCCGGCCCCAGGGCACGTGCCTCGGTTGCAGGTTCCATCCCTGGCCCCGGTTGGGCGCTTGTGGGAGGCAACCCATCCACGTGTCCCTCTTACATCGATGTTTCTCTCTCTGTCTCTCCCCTCCCTTCCATCCTCTCTGAAATAATTCAGTAGAAAAAATATATCCTTGGGGGAAGGTTAACAATGACAACAACAAAAACCATTGAGGGCATTTAATTTTAAGTCTCCACCTTCAGGGTGTGTGTGTGTGTGTGTGTGTGTGTGAGAACGCTCAATGAGTCTTCAACTCCTTTCCAGATCGTGAAATCACCCCAGAGCCACACCCATCAATGCACCTCCTGGACTGGTCATTTGGTCATTATGGCGTTACAGTCACTGGCCTTTTATAATGTAGATTATTACTAGTTTGATAATCACATATTTTGAAATTTCCAAAGTGGCCAGAGGAAAAATAAGAGACATTTCTACTCTCAAAATGAAATACCAGTCCACAGATACTTCACTACTATTCTGAGTGAATTATATTTATACATAAATAGCCTGTCATTTTGTTATAGGGATAAAAATTAAGTCATAGGAAACCAAAAAAACTAGTTTACTAATGTCAAGAGTTTGTTTTCTTTGAGTGCCTTGATGACGTCTAATTCCCTCCTAGCCTACATACTACAAGTCCTAACCACCTTTAGCCTGTGCTATGAGGGAAAAGTAATTGACGTAGGCTTCCCAGGTTTTTCCGAGGTGGTTGAACCATTTAGTCCCTCTTTCCTTGAC
>NW_005871854.1:156251-166194 GCF_000147115.1 Myotis lucifugus | reverse complement strand
GTTAAGATACTGGTGGGGGTGATTATTTTCACATAGTATTTAGTAAAAAAAAAAAAAATAAAAGATTAAAGTGGCTGAGTGGGGAGAGGAGGCCCAGTAAGGGAGGGAGCCCAGCAGGGAAGGGGGCCCAGCAGGAGGGGGGCCAGCTGGCAAGCCGAGAGTGTATTTAGAGTCCCACCGCCGGGTGCTGAGCAGCAAGAAGGAAGTGAAGCTGGGATGATAGCGTCCTTTATGGGGACAGCAGGTGCCAGGGGCGAAGGCGGCCTGTGGAGACTGCTGGTGAGCAGAGAGTGAGTCTGCGAGGTTCAGAGAGCTCACCTCCCTGCCCCAAGCCCCCCCGCAGGACAGGGACTCAGAGCAGGTCAGGCTACCCTTGGCCCCAGGCCTCAGGGTCTGAGCCACGTGGATAATTTGGTCCCCGTTGGAGCTTCTGGACCCTTGTTTTCTAGAATTGTTTGATGGATAAAGCTCTGAGGCAGCCAAAGACGTGGTGGCATCAGTGGAGCGGTCCCAGCGTGGGGGTGACAGGCGTGGGGGCGACAGGCGTGGGGGCGACAGGCCCCAGTTTAGACACGTTGTCCGGGCTGTGAGGGGCGGCGTGGACAGCTGGAACCCCGTACCCCCGGGTCTCCCCCTTTGTCCGTTTCCCGGAGGCCACCACACAGCACATCTCACACGTTCACTTTCCCAGCAGCCAGGGGCAGGGAAACGGGCTTCTCCTTTAAAGAAACCTCACCCCGGGGGGATTAGCGAGTGTGTATGGGTTATTTTGAGAAAATGGTGAATAAATCAACCAATGAGGAGTTGGAGGTACAACCTGTGCGCTGCCCAAAGCGTGTGTGGAAAGACAATCCCAGCCTGCGCCCGCTTTGCTTCCACGGATTTGGCTTGGAGGGTTAGACGCTGTCCCACTGGACGGCGGACAGCGCGCCTGGGCCCCACTAGCCTTCCAGTCTGCGGGTGGGGTGTGGTCCCGTCTCATCACAGGGGCCAAAGCCTCCGCAGCATCCTGAGGGCGTAGCTGCCCCGAGAATGGAAATGCAGGCTGCAGCCTGAGAGCCCCCCCGCCCCCACACCCCGAGCTGTCTGAACTGTCCCTGGGTTCCCGGGGCAGTGATGTCATCGGGAGCGCTCCCAGATCCACTTAAAATAAGACATAGATGAGTCATCTCCCCTAACGACAGCGTTTCTCCTTGTTCGCTCATCATCATCAAAGTGAGCGTCATGTGTGAAGCATGTGGAAGTGTAATCGGGTTGGCGCGTGGTGGCGTCTACACGGCCTGCCGGTCCCTCGGTGGGACTCTCCCGTTACCGTTCGCCCCTTTACTCACTTCATCCCGACCCCTTTTTTCCTATCAGATGTCTGCTGGCCCCCGCGGTGGCAGCGAGATTTGCGCCGACCCAGCCAATGTCAAGTTCCTGGCAGCCACACACAGTCATAACTGCATCTCCACTCACGCAGGTCCTCTGCCATCGAAGATTAAGATGGATTAAGATGCTCTGATGGCTTTTTCAGGCTGGGAAGTGATTTTAAGTGTCTTGGGGTGCGAGGAGCAGTGCATTGGAAAGAGAGTCGATGATTTGAAAATAGCCCGCAGTGCACACGGTATTCAGAAAGGAGGGGGTGTATGAACTCACCGCTTGGCGTGTATCATGGAGCTGCATTGCTATCGCACCGGCGTGTTTCAGGGTAATAATCCTGAGTTCTGTCAGGAAAGCATGAGACAAAAATCGTATTAGTAGCCACTTGTCAGTATTGTTTCGTTACAAAACAACAGATGTAAATGTACTTATTTTTCCTGTGTAAAATTTTACACTTATTCTTGCACTCAATCAATTTCTCTCTTGAGTGCCTACCACATGCCTGTCATGTTCTAGATGCTTGAAATATAACCGTGAACAAATGGAGAAAAATCCCCGACCTCATAAAATTTATATTCAGAAGTGGAAGTCGAAAAATAAATGAGTAGAATATACAGAGCGGGCGGGTGATACAAAGGGCAATGGAGAAAAATAAGATGGACGAGAGGCTCTTGGGAGTGAGGTGGTGGTGAGGGGGGCCACCCTGAAAGGATGACAGGTGACACCTGACTGAGAGGGTGACATGTGACTGGGAAGGGGAGGTCCTTACCCGCAGGAGGTGAGTCAGGGGACCACGTGACGCTCTAGGACAAGAGCCTGCAAGGCCGGAGAGACAGCAGGTGCGAAGGCTAATTGGGATTTTAGGTTGGACTTTCTCTATTTTGGTAAAGAATCAGCGTTGGATTTTACTAGGGGTTGCACTGAATCCGTAGCTTGCTTCGGTTACAATCATCACCTGACCAGTTTGGGGTCTTCTAGTTCATGAACGTGGAATTATCTTTCCATTTACCTCGGTCTCTTTCATTTCTTTTTAATAATCGTTTGTGGTTTTCAGTGAACAGGTCTGGTTTCCTTGGTTAAATTTATTTCTAAGTATTTTGTTCCTTATGATGCTATTGGAAATGCAGTTGGTTTTTAAGACTCGTTTTGGGTTGTTCATTGCACGTGTGTAGAAACACAACTGATTTCTGTGTGCTGGTTGTTATGTCTGCAACTTTGCTAAATCCATTTATTAGATTTCACCGTTTTGGAGACTCTTTAGAGCTTTCCACATATAAGATCACATCATCTACAAACGAAGATAATTTTACATCTTTCTTTCCCTTTCTGATGCCATCTATTTCTTTTTCTGGCCTAGTTGCTCTGACTAGAACCTCCAGGACTGTGTCACACTGAGCGGCAAAACCGGCTTCCTATCTGGTTCCTGCTCTTAGAGGGAAGGCACTGCGTCTTTGACCACTGAGTGTGCTGTAGGCTGTGTGTGTTTTATACGTGGCCTTTATCATGTTGAAGACGTTCCCTCTGTTCTGAGTTTATTGAGTGTTTGTTTGGGGTGGTGAAAGCATTTTGGCAATAGACAGTGATGATGGTCACACAACAACCATTGTCAATGTAATTCATGCCACTGAATCGTACACTTAAAAATGGTTGAGCCCTGGCCGGTTTGGCTCAGTAGTTAGAGCGTTGGCCTGAAGGGTAATAGGTTCAATTCCAGGTCAAGGGAACATCCTTTCCTTGCAGGTTCAATCCCCAGCCCTGAGCATACTTACTGCTATTTCTAGAAGTGCAAAGAGCAAGACCCATTCAACCCTGGGAACATGTGTGGACTGACTATGTCTGTGCCTCACAGAACCTGACACACAGTAGGTATGCGGCAAATGTCTGCTGGTTGGTTGCTAGACGCTAGTTTCCAGTGAAAGTTGTGGGATTTGAAAAAATCTGTAGACTTGAGTTTTCTTTTTTGGAATTGCTGCTGGCCCTACCCTGAGCAATACAACCCTCCGACGGCCTTCAGCCTAGTGTGAGGTGTTCCGGTGTCTGATGTTGCCGGCTCTAACTCTGGAGACCATGGGCTTTCATTACAATTAAAGACTCACTTGTGTCGGAGGCAAATGTTTTAAGTGTGGCTCCAAGTCGTTGGTGAGAAGCTGACCTCGTTCCGCCCCAGGCAGATGCAGCCCCCTGGGCACAGCCAGCTCCAGGGTGTCCCTCGGCGTTCACCGGCTGGGCTTCGACTCTCCCTGTTGGATGAACAAGGGTGAGTTCTCCAGAATGTTCCGTCTGATGAGATGGCGCCCTTTTAAAAAGGGACAAGACCGGGATCTGCATGGCCTTAGGCCAGTGATGGCGAACCTTTTGAGCTCGGCGAGTCAGCATTTTGAAAAACCCTAACTTAACTCTGGTGCCGTGTCACATATAGAAATTTTCTGATATTTGCAACCATAGTAAAACAAAGACTTATATTTTTGATATTTATTTTACATATTTAAATGCCATTTAACAAAGAAAAATCAACCAAAAAAATGAGTTCGCGTGTCACCTCTGACACGCGTGTCCTAGGTTCGCCGTCACTGCCTTAGGCTAAATGGAGAGGAGCCGCAGGAGAGAAGACAGGCCCGGTCACTCCCTCTCATGTGCCTCCCACAGGGCGAGGGCTGGCCACGTGTGGTCACAGAGCTCAGCCTGAAGGAGCCTCCCTTTCATCTAGCCCCCACATGTGGAACTCGGGACTGTGTGTGTGTTTTTAATACTCCTCTCTCTTCCAGGGAGTTCAGAACACACGTGTTCCTTTTAACTCCCACCAGATCCTGCGATCTGCGAGCCAGAGAGACCGTTCTGGAAGCTGGGGAAGGTCGGGGAGGCTGTTGTGCAATCGCCTGACTCGGGAAGCGCAGGTCTCCCAGGCGGCCCCCCACCTCCGCCCCCCTCACATGGCAGAGCTCAAAGGCCTCGCTGGGTCTTGGTTGTGTTGCCATAGAACACAGATAGTAACACTTGCAGAACAGACACTGGAGGGGATGCGCTGTGTGATCCCGGAGAGCAGCAGCCTGTGAACATATGCCGCTGAGTTCCTCGGGCCGGCCCGGAGCAGCCGAGCCCCGCAGCCTCCCCGCTCCGTCTCCGTCTCCGTCTCCGGGGCCAGCTGGCAGGAGATGAAGGGCCGCTCTGCCCGGCTGCGGTCCTGGCTCGCTCACAGGCCCGGACTCCAGGGCCCCGAGGCCTGACCGCCACTGTAAGTCACCGGTCCGACCCATGATGGGCTGCGCGCTCCCACAGGCCGCCTCGGGCCCGCCCGCTCCCTCTCCCTCTGTGGGGCAGCAGGCGAGGCGGCCCCTCCAAGGCCACGGTTTTGCTCTGGACACAGATTTCTTGGTTGTGCTTCACGAGTGGCTAGTGAGAGAGACAAGAGGCTTGTGGTTTGTCTTGGTCGTGAGAGAGGAGAGGTTGACAAGAGGAGCTGAGCACTGGGCTCACAGGGACCCGGCTCCGTCTTCCAACTTGAGGTTCACGGCGCCCAAAGCCAAAGCCAGTCCTCGGAGGAGGAGGGCCGAGGGGGGCGGCGGGCGGGCGGGGCAGGTGGCCAGGAGCTGCCACCTTATCTCTGAGAGTCACACGGCGCTGACTGGACACTGTGTGGTCCTCCCAGGGAAGACGCACGGCACGTTCTCCGGGACCTGGGTCTGGTCTCGCCCCCCCCTCGGGTTCCCTAAGCTCCTGGCTCCTTCTCCCCGCGCCCGCTCCCCGCCCGGCTTGCTTCCCTCCATATTTTCTAGAGAGGAAATCAGGGCGGCAGAGATATTCTGGGGCAGGGACGTAACCCTTTCCTGAGGACGCCACGCTTAGGAGAAAAACAGAAGAGGGTGCAGCCCTCGCCCCGGAGTGTAAATCTCGAGTGGCAGGCGAGCAGATACCGTCCAGGCAGGGCGGGTGGAGCGGGAGATAAGGGGGAGGCGGGGGTGTCCCGCAGGTGGCCACGCGCTCGGGCCCAGTGCGGGGCTGGCCCTGCCCCTGCCCCCTTCCCACGTGCAGCCCAAATGCGCGGAGACCAAATGGAGGCCGGATGGCATGGCCGCCTCCCGGCTGAGGGGGAGAGCGGGCCTGGTCCCCGATGATGAAAACCATCTTGGAGAGCCCGGAGGAAGCACAGGGCCGGCTGCTCCCCATCTGCCCTGAGCCCCCAAAGCAGGAGGAAGCGGATTTGAATATCAGCAAGAGCTCAGGACAGACAGAGGGGAGAGGCTGCAGGCGGAGACATTCCTGCCTGTTGCGTGGGCCCTTCCCTTTGCAGGTCCCAGCAGAAGTCAGGGTGTAGCATCGATCCGAGCCCACGATCAGCAAGACCCTCCCCGGCGGGGGCGAGACTCCCTCACCGTCTAATTTTAGGAATTCCTCCAGGCAGAGGGAGGGTCCCCCCTTCCGTGCGTTACCCCCCCCCCTTCCCTGAGCTATCTGCTCTTCCACACACCATCTCCTCCAGCTTCCTTTGATGTGTTCGAAGGGGGGGGGGGGGGCGATGCTGCGGACTCAAGGCCAGATAGGCCGCAGGAAGAGACACGCCTGGCACCATCGCTATCTCCCACCGCAGGGAGGCCATGAGGGGCCTATTTTTTTTTAATGGTGAAGTTGGGGCGCTTTGTCTGAAATTAACCGTGGGCCGCGGGGTTCATTCACGCTCAGCGACCGTTGTTATGTCCATCGCTGTCCGGTATCTTCTCTCTCTTTGCAGGGGAGGATGTTTCAACCAGGGCTTTATTTTGACTCATTTAAAGGTTTCATTCATATTTCCAGCTCACGATAAATGAGCGCCATTTCAGTCTGTCACGGAAAGGCAGCCGGTGGCCGAAAGCCACGGGAGTGTGTTTCCCACTGGGGAAACGACGAGTTAGTCATTTTCTTTTCCCAAGTAAAC
This sequence comes from Myotis lucifugus, assembly GCF_000147115.1. Taxonomy (NCBI): domain Eukaryota; kingdom Metazoa; phylum Chordata; class Mammalia; order Chiroptera; family Vespertilionidae; genus Myotis; species Myotis lucifugus. The sequence goes on along the minus strand of NW_005871854.1, from coordinate 159,923 downwards.
TTCTTCGGCTTGATGAAGGGACTTTAAAATGAAAAAGAAGAAGGAGGAAATCGTAAGCTCCCAGTTAGCTTTTCATCTCAGAAGCCAGGCCTATGGAAGGCGTGGCAATGCCGCCGGGTTTCTGGGAATTATTTGGATAGTGTCTGTGTCCTATTGCTCAAGACGTGAAGGCTCCGGTTGCGATCGCTGGGTGTGTGTTTTGGCCTCACTGTGCGGAGGAAAGCCATCGACTCGGGGGAAACTTGCACCGCAGACGTGCCCACGTTTCCAGATAATTTACAGCCCTTCCCGGGGCCTGGCATCTGGGGCGCTCCCAGGAGGGGGGCCGTGGAGAGAGCTCCTGCCCCACGTGGTAGAAAGCTCCAGGCCCCAGCCCCACGGCCCCACCGCGGCCCCGTTCCATTCTCCCACACGCCTGGGGGCCGCTGCAGACCTCCGGGGTTCAAGGTCCAGGTTAGAAACAGACCCGCAGCCTTAACTCGCTCTCAATGTTCAAACTCCTGCAGAGCAGGTCTGTGCTGAAGGAGGGCAGGGCCTGCTAACGGGCGGGAAGGACAGGAGAAGCCCGGACACGACGGCGTGGCTGCGCCCGAGCACCCATGTCCCCTGTCCGCACGGACCGTGTAACTTACAGCACGTGCGCAGGGAAATCTCAGATTATCCTCCAGAAACTGACAGTCTCTACTCCAAGTCGGTCAAGGCTCCGAGAAGGGCAGTAATTTTTTTCCAAGTAGGAAAAATACATGGTTTCCATGTATTACTCACTCCATCATTTTTAGTTACCAACCCAGCGAGAAGTTAGTTCCCGGGTCAGTGAATCGCCCCCTTTGTGGTCAGGGCGGGAAGGCTCGGACCAGCTCTTCTGGGAAGGGCGGGGCTCGGCGTGGGGGGTCTGTGGGGACCCGCTGGCCCGCGCCCTCCCCCCCACACACCCCCGCTGTGTTTCCCAGCATCGCGCACGTTGCTCCGTCCCTGCTGTTGGCTCCGGCTACCGGTCAAGTTTTCTTTGGAGCCCGGGGGGCCCGGGTGCCGCGCTGAGCTGACTCACGCTGCCGGGTTCACGGCTCCTCTGGAGCCACCAGCCTCCGCTCGGGGTGTCGCAATTCCCCTCAGGAAACCAACCCAACCGCCCGCATGTGGCTGAGGTCTGAGGGGCAGGAGGGCGGGCTGCCCAGGCTCTGCCTCGGTGGGAGCTGGTGCGATTTAGTTCCTTTTCGTGGCTCTGTCCCTTCCTTCTCCGGTGGCACTGATGTAGCTGACACGCGGACGGTGTGCATGTGAGGTGCCCCGCGTCATAACGCGCTCGCCTCCTCTGTCAATGGCGGCCGGCGAGTGCAGCCAGCACCCACCCTCCGGGAGGCACAGAGAGTGCCAGGGCCGGTTGTTTTATTTTATTTTCTTAAAATGTTTTTATTGATTTCAGAGAGGAAGGGAGAGGGAGAGAGAGAGATAGAAACATCCATGATGAGAGAGAATCATTGATCGGCTGCCTCCTACAGGCCTCCTACTGGGGATGGAGCCCGCAACCCGGGCATGTGCTCTGACCGGAATCGAACCTGGGACCCTTCAGTGCCCAGGCTGATGCTCTGTCCACTGAGCCCAGCCAGCCAGGGCCAGGGCTGGTGTAGGTCAGCCTGCGTCTATGCCAGTTTCTCTACGAGCACAAAACGTCTGTGTGTGTGTGAGCGTCGGCTGCAAAGCCCTTCGTGGCGGAAAGACCACAGATCATTCCTGCTGGCTGGCACCCTGGGTGAAATGGCTTATCCTTCCTCCCAGGCTGGGAGTGTCTGCGGAGGTGATTATTGATTTTTTAAGAAAACACTGACTGGCGGGGTCAAGCGGACCTCCCTCCACGGGGTCGCGCTGGAACGGCGAGAGGGCCCCGTGGTGGTCAGCGGGAGCTCCGCGTGGATTCGGTTGGAATCGGCCTCACGGGGCCAGGCGGGAGCACGGTGGGGCCCAGCCTGGCCAGGAAGGTGAAGGCAGATGCACACATCCCGTCATGGGGAGGGTTAGCCGTGGGGAGCGGGGGGAAGGTAGGGGCGTGTGCAGGACGGGCAGGAAGGCACCTGCAGGCAGGATGGTGCGCCCAGGCAAGAACGCGCTGGCGTCCAGTGAGAGGGCAGCCAGGTGGAGGCCCGGCAGCCACGGAGGCCCCGGTGGCTCCTGGCTCTCGCTGCCCTCGTCTGCGTAGGATGCTCTCACACAAGCACCACAGATGGCGGCTTGTGAACCACAGCGCTCAGGTCTCCATCCTGGGGCCCAGAAGGTCAAGGTAGAGGCGCTGGCAGGGTCGGTTCTGAAGGAAGTGGGAGCGCCAAGGCAGTGCCTCAGCTGGGGCTTTAGAGCCTCGATGGCGCTGTGGCTCGTGGAGAAACGCCCGGGCCAGGCCTGGCTCTCCTCGGTCACTTGCTAAGTGTCCCTGTCTCGCTAGTCCTCACCGAAACCCTGCCACAGGCGGGCGAAGGAGCCTCCGTGGGCTCGCTCGGCAGTGATTCACGGGCCAGAGCCCGACTGTCTGACCTGGAAACCGCACAGTGGGGAGCCTAGAAACCGGCTGCGTAGTCAAAACAACGGTCCTGGCTCAGCCCCGGGTGCAGTTCAAAGGAACCAAGACGTACGTCAGAGCATCCTCGTGGCCAGGGCGTCCACAGAGGTGCCTCCCGGGCACGCAGCCCTCCGGGCGCGGCTCCCCAGACCCTACAGCATGCGTTTTCCGGGCCGGAGCAGGGACAGCACTTCCCGCCCGGCCGGAGGCCTGGGGGGTTGGGTCGGGGCTGTGCTGGTGTCCTGGGGCTGCCCCAGCGAATGGCCGCAGGGGATGCTTTAAACAGCAAAGATGAAGGGTGTCACAGGCTAGATCAGTGGTTCTCAACCTGTTGGTCGCAACCCCTTTGGTGGTCGAACGACCCTTTCACAGGGGTCGCCTAAGACCATCGGAAAACACATACATAATTACATATTGTTTTTTTGATTAATCACTATGCTTTAATTATGTTCAATTTGTAACAATGGAATTGGGGGTCACCACAACATGAGGAACTGTATTAAAGGGTCGCAGGATTAGGAAGGTTGAGAACAACTGGCTAGAGGCTCACAGTCCAAATCACGGTATGGGCAGGGCCACCCCCTCCTGGGCCCCCGGAAAGAAGCACCCGTCTTCAGCGGCTCCTGCCACACTGACGGCCCTTGGGGTGCAGCTGCACCACCCCCTTGTCCGCCCGTCCCCACACGGCCTTCTCTTGCGGATCCGTGTCTCCTCGTCCTCCCAGGAGACAGGTCCGTATGTGGAGCCCACCCTCCCCTGGTCGCCCCGTTTTAACCTAAACTCGTCAGAGACCTCCTTTCCACACTCGGAGCGGCCTGCCGGCTCGGGGACACTCCGGGGCCACGGCTCCGTGGCTGTCCCCACCCAGCACCCCGGCCCCTCAGTGGGGTTGGTGAGGCCTGGCCGTGACTGTGGGAGCCGCCACCACAGCCTGAAGTCTCCGTGACAGTGTGGACTCGACCTTTCAACTTCCGTGTTGGAGGAAACAGGGTGCGGGCCCTGTGACCTGCACCTGGGCAGGGGTGGGCGGAGCCCTGTGACCTGCACCTGGCAGGGTGGGTGGGCCTGTGACCTGGGCAAGGTGGGTGGGGGCCTGTGCCTCGGCACGGTGGGGTGGGGCCTGT
>NW_005871854.1:118109-155698 GCF_000147115.1 Myotis lucifugus | reverse complement strand
TTGGCAAGGGTGGTAAGGCTCCATCCACTGTTCTTGGGCAAGAGTGGGTTGGAGCCTATGACCCTGGCCCGGGGCAGAGTGGGAGGGGGCCTGTGACCTGCGACAGAGCCAGGGGGGGTGAGGGCCTGTGACCTGTGCCTGGGCAGGGGTGGGTGAGGCCTGTGACCTGAGCCTGGGCAGGGGTGGGTGGGAGGGCCCTGGGTGTGGATGGGGAACCTGGAGGTTTCCATGCGCAGCGCCCAGGACGCAGCCATCGCCCAAAGGTCTGGAGAAGAGGGACGCCCGGAGACCCGCTCCCAGCAGCGTCTCTCACGCCCGGGCACATCCCCTGCGAGTGTGAGAAGGTGCTGAGCACTGAGAGCACCTGGGGACTCCCTCCTTCCTGTGACCAGCTGAGCCTCTCCCAGGAGCGTGGGGTTGGCTCCCCTCCCTTCAGAGGCTGCGGTTCCCGTGCGCCCCCAGCTGCGGCAGCTCTTCACTTGCTCCAATCCTTCTCGCTTCCCCAGCTCTGGGTCTCCCTCCAGCTGCTGGGCATCTTCTTGTCTTAAAATGCCCTTCTTTTTCTTTTCCTTTTTTTAAAATATAGTTTTATTGATTTCAGAGAGGAAGGGAGAGGGAGAGAGAGATAGAAACATCCATGATGAGAGAGAATCATCGATCAGCTGCCCCACACTGGGAATCGCACCTGCAACCCGGGCAGGTTCCCCGACTGGGAATCAAATGGTGACCTCCTGGTTCCTAGGTCGGCGCTCAGCCCCTGAGCCATGCCGGCCGGAGAAAATGCCCTTCTTTCTATTCCGTCACCCCTACCGACGATCACCTAACCTCTCCTCTACATGTTAGACCATCCGAGCGGGGTGCAAACCCCCCTCCTGCACAGCGCACCCAAGCGTTGTAGCCGCTTCGAAGGTCTCCTCCACTGACGAGTTACAGTGGGATGCTGGGACCCCTCCCTTTCTCCTGCTCCCCTGGGGACACTCTGGTGCACAAGGGCATCCTAAGACTGAGCCACTGTGTTAATCCATCTGATACTCCAGGGCCTACAGTCTAGGTCATCTCTTCCTTTGAGCCCGGCCAGTGTGGCTCAGTGGTTGAGTGTTAACCTATGAACCAGGTGGTCACAGTTCGATTCCTGGTCAGGGCACATGCCAGGGTTGTGGGCTCGATCCCCAGTAGAGGGCGTGCAGGAAGCAGCTGATGAATGATTCTTTCTCATCATTGATGTTTCTCTCTCTCCTTTCCTCTCTGAAATCAATAAAATTATTTTAAAATGGCCCCGCCTCTGGCTCTGTGTTTGCCCACTGCAGTCATGTTTTGTCTGTCTTAGTATCACTACTCTTTCCACAGCTCCTGCTGTGTCGGCTCTCTTTTCCCCGACCCCAAATGTGTCCTAGACTCGGTCCTCGGCTCTCCTCTCTCCAGTCCACCTTTTCCCCTGGGACACTGCCCATTCCGCCTTCGCCACCACGGCCCCTGACCGCCCAGGCGGCCCTCCAGCCCAGGGAGCCCCTCTCTGAGCCCTGAGCACACCCATCAGGCTGTCACCCCAGGAACCTTGAGAGAACTGTGTCCCCAATTGAATTTGTCGTCTTCTCAGACTTTCCAACTTCCTATTCCAGGCCGAGGCACCACCAGCCCCTGAATCGCCAGGGAGTGGAGTTTGATTCCCCCACCTTCACCCCCACCCCAACCAACAACTTCTACCTACCCCACCTCTGGCTGTCCACCACCCAGCTGGTGTAGGCCCGGCCCACAGGGGAGATGGCGGGCGTGAGGCCAGATGGTGGAGAGATTGCATTGTCACCATTTACTGTAATTAGCGTGTTTATGCCCAGAAGGCATGTGGCCTGCTAGCAGGTGTTGGGCAACTGAAGAATCTTTCCTATTGATAGCAACTCATCAAAAAGTAAACGCTATTTACTAGCAGTAGTAGTACATGCGTCTTAGTACGTACTTTTATTGGTCGCAATAGTGCATTTAAGTCGCTCTCATTCTACCCTATCTGTAAGTCTGTCGAACGTTTTGGAGGAAAACGGCCATTGTTTCTGGAAGGAATGACTCATTCGGTGTTTTGGCTTAGCTCGCCCGTGACTCACCGTCTCTGGGCTTCTCTGGCCTGACCTCACTAGAAGCCGTGTTGAGAGACTAGACCAGACGCCTGGGTGCGATGCGGGCGTCTGACGAGGCCTCGTCCTCCTAAAGTGCCACCTCTGGCGCCTGATGGGTGGCAGCCCCGGCGAGTAGGGACCTTGGCAGCCTGGCGGGCCCCTCGGCTGGAGACGTGCAGGGGCCGCAGACCTGGGGCGGGTGGCGCTCCCCAGGCACACCGGGGCGGCGGTCCAGTGACTTCCCTCCCACCCCCGGCTTCAATCCGGTCCCAGCACCTCTGGTTCTGAGACCTGAGGGGGTGGCTGAGCTCCCCTGAGCTCATTTCTTAGTTTTTAAATTTGAGATAACAATACCACATTTTTCCTGAGGCTAGATTTTTTTTTTTTTTTTTTTGCCATAAAGAAAAAAATTGACAACTAGGCTAAGAGTCTAGTGGACAGTAGTTTTCCCAGTCTCTATCTCTTTCTCTCCTCCCCCTCCATCTCTCTCTCTCTCTCTCTCTCTCTCTCTCTCTCTCTCTCTCCCCCACCCCTCTGTCTCTCTCACACAGGCACATATGCACACACATCTCCAAAATTGAGCCTGGGCCCCTCGTAAGAGCTACACCTCCATCAGCAGCAAACCTCCTTCCTTTCACCTAGCATCTGGTCTCCATGGTGGTGCCATGAGCAGGCTGGATTTAAAAGTCTGCCCCTAGGGGAGTTCTCGCTTCCTGTGTGGCCAAGGAGGCTGTTCAAATCCTTGAGGGGGAGGGGCGGCAATGTGCAGTTCTGAGGACTCGAGGAGGTGAGCACCCATATGGTGATAAAGGAAGTGGAACCAGACGCCAACAATGGCCGGATGGAGCGCAGCGCCGTCCGTGTGTGTGGCTGCCTTCAGCCGGCACACCCACCCGCGTGCCAGCTCCCTGGCGCACAGGGCACTGCGGCCTTGCTGTCTGCTGCACGTCCCACGGCTGTTCCAGGACCCATCCTTCCAGGCTTCTGTGCAAGCATCAGCCCCATGTGAAGAAGTAAACTTGAGATGGGCTCCCACCACGCTGATGGCAATGAACCACAGATACCCCAACGCAGGTCTCGGGACCATTCTGCCGCTAAGGAAGCAGACACAGACGCTGACACGTAAAGCCAGATGAGGATGGTGAGCGGAAATGGGGGGAAAAAAAAAAGCTCACCATTTGGTGGTTCGGAACATCTGAATGTTCAAACCCAATGGATCGAATGAGTTATCAGAAAGTCCACTGTGAAAAATCAGTTCTTAACATCCCAGGAAACAAAACCCTCCTGAGTTCCCTGGCTCATAGGGATCCAAGGATGTGAAAGATCTAGCCACTCTTAAATCCCTCAGCCATGCAATGACAGGTATCAAATTCACAACTGAATCTGTTTTCAACTCTCAAATAAGCTCCCAGGAAAACACCAGTCCTTTCCTGGGTGGGCGGAGCGACCACGTGGAATCTGTTCGTTGGCGGTGCCCGGCTCAAGGGTCCCATGTTTTTATTGGGTCACTGTTTATGGTTTCACAGGAAGTTAGACTAGACCTGGGAGAGACCCCCCACCAACGTTCCCGTGGGAAATCAGAAGGGTGGTAGCCGGGCTCCATTCTCCTCAACAGCACACGCGTGTCATTTCGCCACCATCAGATGGAATGTGTGGCCCTGGGGTGTGGCCAGAGCTGGGACCACAGAGGGAGCGAGTGCCTTTTCCCATTTATTTTTCCACATCAGACTGGGGGAGAGGTCAGGGGTTCCAACCTCACTCCCCAAGGAGCATTAGCAAAGCCACCCTCCCGTACTGAGATGCTCGCTCAGCAGCCCTCGCCCTTAACCAGGCCTGGCCACAGCCCTCGCTCGGCCTCCCTCGCTGTGCCCGCAGCCTCTTAATCACGTTAAAGTTCTGCTGAGGCAGCGCTTGTACAGCGACCGGCTTGGTGGGAAGTTTCCGCCGACTCCTCTTTGTCCGTGACCTCATTGTAGCCGCTCCTCCCGTAGAAACGCTCACTGTTAACCTCAGGCTATTTCTGGGCACAGCTGGACAACACACACAGCCTCTGGGCGTCCGATCCAGGCCTGTGTCTCATTTTCCATCTCTTCTCATCCATGTTTCCATGTAGGTTTTATCTGCTCCCGGTAAACCGCGCAAAGCAAATTATTTTGCCCCAGTCTTTGGACAGGGCCACTCGCTGGTGCGGAACCCATGCCCGGCGCTCTACCTGGTCCCGAGGTTCTGGAAGGGAAACCCAGCCCCCCCCCCCCCGCCCCATGGGAAAGCAGCACCTCGGGGAGCGCGGAGGTGGCTGCCACTGAGCAGACTGGAGACCCACAGGCAGAGGTTTCAGCCAGGCCTGTTGTTCTAGCCCAGCGGTTCTCAACCTGTGGGTCCCGACCCCTTTGGCAGTTGAACGACCTCTCACAGGGGTCGCCTAAGACCATCCTGCATATCAGATATTTACATGACGATTCATCACAGTAGCAACATGACAGTTATGAAGTAGCAACGAACATAATTTTATGGTTGGGTCACAACATGAGGAACTGTATTTAAAGGGCCAGAAGGTTGAGAACCACTGCTCTAGCCGCCGTCCATCCCTTCCTGCCTGTGCGGTGGATGGAGGAAGTGGCGCTGAACAAAGTGTGAGGCCAGACACAAGGGGACACGTTGAATATCGTTGTTCCTGGTGTGGGCTGATTCTTTTTTTATCTTTTAAATTGCGGGCCCTTTGCCCTGGCTGGTATGCTGGTTGCTCAGTGGTTAGAACATGGGCCTGCACACCAGAGGGCTGTGGGTTCGATTCTTGGTCAAGGGCACCTACCTAGGTGGCAGGTTACATCTCCGGCCCCAGTTGGGGCACATGCAGGAGGCAGCCAATCAATGTGTCTCTCACATCAATATTTCTCTCACTCTCTCTCTCTCTCTGTCTCTCTCTCTCAAGTTTCTTCCCCCCACCTCCCTTCCACTCGATAGGAAAAAATACCCTAGGGTGAGGATTAATGGGGAAAAAATGTGGGCTATTTAAGTGTCACCTTCTTGGAATCATATACTCACCCCTGGTGTCTTCACAGGCAGAGCCCCTCCCAGCCTTTGTGTGGCTGCGGACACGCCTGCTGTGCGTCAGTGCCCATGCTGGCCCAGCGTGTGCCGCTGTCCCGGCATCTTCATACTGACAGCGTCTCCGTCCCGGCTACCAGTGGCCTATTGGTGCCATCGCTCCCTGGCAGTGACTTCCCCTCGGTGTTTACCCGATGCTTTCATTTAGAAGGAAAGCAACAGGCGATGGCCTCAGGGACCTTGGTCCATGGGGGGCAGGGGGGACCGAGACCCCAGGGGGTGCGAGGACCTGCCCCTCGTGACCAAGCCAGGAGCAAGTCATAACAGCAGGTCGGGCTCTTCTGAGTTCCTCACGTAGATGGACTCATTTGCCCGCCAGGACCCCTGCTGCCTGCGGGGTGGGCGTTACTATCCCTCCCGCCAGCAGGCGGCTGCCCCGCCCCCCGCCCCCCGGGCCAGGCGCGAGCGAGGGCAGAGCTGTGCTTGGGGTCAGGGACCCGCCTCCAGTCTCCGTGAGCTCCGCGTGTCACCCGCTCGGAAGAGCCAGCGTTCTGACGCCGGGTCCTAGCCTCGCTCTGTGTTGTGTTGCTTTTGAACCAAATTGCGAAAAGCTCGTTAGTGAAAATGTAGCCCGACTTCCCGAAGCTGCTCCCTGTGGATCTCCGAGCATCACCGAGTGCGACCAGACGCACGTGAAGGGCAAAGGGGACTGAGACCAACGTGACGCAGACCCGCTGGATCACATGTGTTCTCAGGGAGGAGCGTCAGTATACTGGTCCACACACAGCACGGGAGCAGCCCTAGGGAGGAAGCCGTGATAGAGCGGCCGCCCCGGCTGGCTGGCCAGCCCTCCGCCGGGCAGTGCTGTGGGTGGATGTGTCAGGGGCTGCCCGAGGGAGACCGTGAGGCCCAAATCCCATCGCGCTGTGCGATTCCCTCTGTGGCGCGCCTGGTATCCCCGTGGGAAGTTTTCTTACTAAATATTGCCTGACGGTGATTACAAGGGGTTGTGTCTGAGTTGCCAACCTATGGGGGGAAAATGCATTTGCCGTAAAGACTGTGGCTTATAGGGGAAATGTAAGGGGTTTGCACTGTGTAGCGTTTGGGGCATACGTTTAAGAGCAAAGCCAAATCCAGGGAGAATCTTTCTCTCATCCAGGAGCTGTGTGGGTCGCAGGTGATGTCCAGAACTTGGGCCCGGGAACACAGGCGACCTACTTGACCTTCACAGCTCCCCATTGACCTTCACAGCCCCGAGCAGCCGTGCACGGCCGGGGCCTTCAGTGCTCGGAGTCCGCTGGCAATAGGGGGCGTCACCGTGAATTTGCTCTCCAGCTCAGGGAGAGGGCCTGTCTGCTGAGAGTGACAGGAGCCCCCTGCCCAGGACAAGTGAAGGTGGCGCTTTGTCTGGGAGCTCTGGCAGGGAGACGCCACAGGCAACTAAAAACCCCTCTTTTTCCCGGCCAGCGTGGCCCAGTGGTTGCGCGTCGGCCTATGGACCAAGGAGGTCACGGTTCTATTCCCGGTCAGGGCACATGCTGGGTTGTGGGCTTGATCCCCAGTGTGGCAGGAGGCAGCCGATCCATGGTTCTCTCTCATCATTGATGTGTCTGTCTCTCTCCCTCTCCCTTCCTCTCTGAAGTCAATAAAAATATATTTTAAAATTTAAAATAAGCCAGCCCTCTCTGCAGCCAGGTGGCCCGGTAAGACAGGCCGGGGGAGGGGAGTCAGGGGCCGCGCGCGTGGAGGTCTGTGCTGCAGCCGCGCGGTTGCTCGGCAGAACGGGCCGAAACATCAGACGGCCCGCTTCCCGCTACAGCTGTTCATTAGCATGGAATGTCCTCGCCCCGCGAGGCTCGCAAAACGAGCGCCAAATGTTGAAAAGTTTAGTGCTTTTTAACCAGAAAACATGCAGCTATGAAATATGGGAAGCTGTGGTAGACAAGTGAAAAAAAACCTTTCCGAAAAAGTCATGCTCTCCCAGTGACATCTTGTTATTCCAGTAAAAATAGACGCCTTACGTTCGACAACCTTTCTTTCACGTGGGAAAGTGCAAGTCACATCAAAACGAAGCTTTCTGTCATATTCTCTCTCGAGAAGGGTGCGCAGGGGAGAAACTGTCCCACCTTTTCTTTTGTGTCATTTTCATTGATTTCCCCCCAGAGGACCACTCGATTGTGAGTTCTGGAGAAAGGTAACCGGACACAGGGCCTTGTGGTCACAGTGGAAGGGCCGTCGATTGCAGAGTGTTGCTCACTGGGCACAGGGCATTCTGTTCAGGAGACACTGGCCGCTTCCCGCAGGCACATGGGCCCGCAGTGAACACCCGGAGTCAGCGCAGGAGGAGTCACATCCCTCCGGGTCACAGGAGGAGGGTGTTGGGGCACAGATGGGACAACGTTCAGGCCTCTCCTTGCATCCCTGGCACAGGTGTATGGACATGTGACAGGCCTCTCCATGCATCCCCGGCACAGGTGTGTGGACACGTGACAGTCAGGCCTCCCCATGCATCCCCGGCACAGGTGTGTGGACACGTGACAGGCCTCCCCATGCACCCCCTGCATAGGTGGAGAGACACCTGTGACAGTCCAGCGTGCTTCCAAATCCCAACATCTTTGCAGGAGTGACCTCTAAGGTGCGCGGGAAATATGACAGACCAGTCCGGTGCAGACCCATATGCAGACCTGTCCGGTGCAGACCCCTGGCTGTCCCACTCCGTGGGCGTGAGTTTCAACGAGCTCGGCTAAAGCCGGGCGGTCACTCGGCTAAAGCCGGACGGTCACAGCGCCAGACATAGGACCGGACGGGGTCTGGGAACGATTTGACCAAAGTCCAATTTTATAAAATTATCAAACTGCTCAGTGCAGCAGCTCCCCCTTCTCCGGGGATAGATCCCCAGGAAACGCCTGAAACCGAGGCTAGCGCCAAACCCCACCTACGCTCTGGCTCTCCCTGTCCACAGCCAGGGTGAAGCCCAGGCAGAGGGCAGGGCGGACAGAGGGATGATTCACGTCCCGGGGAGACGGAGCGGGGCGGCAAGGGATTTCATCAGACTACTCAGAACAGCCGGCAATTTAAAACGTATGCATTGTTTCTTTCTGGAATTTTCCATTTAATATTTTTGGGCCGTGGTTGACCACGGGTGACTGAAACCATGAAAACTGAAGCCTGGGATGAGGGGAAACTACTGCCCTGAAGTCTACAGCCCCAGCTCCAGGGTCCAACCTCACCCTCCAGGGTCGTTTCTGGAAGCTTTTGAGAGAAACGCGTGTTCTCCTCCCGTGAAAGGCCGTTGAGGAATAGCAACGCTCCGGCCTTTCCTGTCGCGCTGGCTCGAGCGTCGTTCCTGGGAGTGACGCCCGGTTCATCTGTGGGGACAGCGGGCGACTCAGCACCGCACAGACCCCTCTGATTTTTCTAATTTTTCATTTTTAAAGGTGAAACGGATGATTCCGATTTTAAAAATCATGGATTCTTCGAATAATAGCCGCATTCAATTTAAAACAAACAACAACACAGAAACTATATGCTCAACCACTCTGATCCTTTATTTTTTTAATATATTTTATTGATTTTTTACAGAGAGGAAAGGAGAGGGATAGAGAGTTAGAAACATCGATGAGAGAGAAACATCGATCAGCTGCCTTCTGCACACCCCCTACTGAGGATGTGCCCACAACCAAAGTACATGCCCTTGACTGGAATCGAACCTAGGACCCTTCAGTCCGCAGGCCGATGCTCTACCCACTGAGCCAAACCTGTTAGGGCCACTCTGATCTTTTAAACGATCATATTTGCTTTTTTAAAAATTTTAGTTGCGATTTCTCCAAGGGCTATCCATCTATGAGCGCGACCCAGGTGGGGGTGGGCTGGGTGGGGTCGATGGGGGGGAAGGGGGACACATGTAATACTGTCAACAGTGAGGATTGAAATAAGTACATGAGCGCCACCTGTGCAGGAGGCAGGTGGGGAGGCCTGGCCACACCCTGGCTTCAGAGGTACATCACCAATGCCGGCCCCTCCTGCTGCGCTCTGTGGGGCCCGCATAGAGCATGTTGTTGTTGACTTCCCTGCTGCCATCACCTGGCAGAACGCACAATGAGGAATAAAAATAATTTCCCAGGAAGAGCTGCCAGCCCGAGGGAAGTATAACCAACCAGCCTGGGGCTGGCCATCGCTCCCCCGTGACCCTCCCCAGGGTTCTCTGGGCTCCGACCTGCAGCTCGCTTTTCCGGGCCACCTCTGCCCGCTGCCGGCCTGTTGGGCTTGGGGTTCTGTCTGTCCCTCCTCCTGTGAGGCAGAGCCCCCTTTGTGTCTGTCAGAGCCCCACGCAGGGCGAGCTCAGGTCTGTGTCGTGTATTCCCAATGGAGTTGCTACTGTACCCAAGGGACAAAAATGGGTTCTGGGGGTGGGGGGGGGGGAGATCGTAGATATCACACTGGCTTGTGAACCCCCAAAACGCAATCCCACCTATCAAGTCTTACTCCTATTTCATCTCTCCCATTAGGGAGAGTTTAAGTTACATTCCTCCTGGGTGGGGGGAAGGGTCATTCTAACAATAAAGTAAGATTCCGTGTATTTGTAGAAATGTTTAAATTTGGGGAAGTAGGCATTCGACAGTACATTCATGCAAGACGTGTGCTCGCACATGCTAACTTCAAATTTCAAGCGAGAGCTCGGTGTTAGTCTATAATTTCAAGCAGATCTGGTTGTTGAGCTCATATTGTATAAGGATGATTAGCTTTTCTTCAGTGATTTCTTTTTACCCAAAGACCAGTTACTGCTTTTCTTTTCTTTTTTTTTTTCCTTGTCTGAATTTTCATGGAGACTTGAGTAACTTTCCAAGGTACATCCTAGGCTGTTGCCTGCATTTGACCCTGATTTTGTCAACTGTCAGCTCAAAAATGCTCCCTGGCTCCTCTCTCCAGGGAGAACACAACTCCCTGGCCAGAGAGGGGAGACCTGCCGAGATGCAGTACCAGCCTCTCCTTCCAAAGTCGTTTTCTCAAATCCTTTTCTATGGCCTCAGCCCAACCAATAAACTCTCACTTCAGGGCTTCCACCGCCCTTTCCCCACCAAGACTCCTCCTCCTTCCTTCCCATCAACCCTGTGCCCGCCCGCCCCGCAGAGGCTGGTGCCGCTGTGTTTCCCAGCCCTGGGGAGGCAGACCTCCCTACAGCCCGGCGTGAGTTCCAGGGGGTACTGGGGAGCAATCGTGCTCCCCTCGAAGCTCGTCCTACTCGCCACCTGGACAACCCGGTGGCGTCAGCCCTTCTCACCGCAGAGCAGGGTCTGGGGGTATATTGTGGCTCCTTCTCCAAGTTAAAAACTCTTGAAGGGCAGGACGTGGTCTGGCTTCGAGGGAACTAGAACTAGAACTAGAACTAGAACTAGAACTAGAACTAGAACTAGAAATCATGTTCAGTAAAGCCACACACATGGAATGTCACAGTCTGTGGCTTCAAATGTTTGCCCCAACATTTCCATGGCTGACCTGGAAAAACAGATCTGTGAATGGGTCTATTCGAAAAAATCAGGAGTAGAACTGGCTTTCCTGTGTCTGTATGGGGTCTGCCCCTTGGGGGGAAATCCCAGGGAACTGTCGAGAGTGGGGGATTCTTTCCAGAAGGGGCGCTGAGAGGACACAGGAGCTGACGACCCGAGTGGCAGGGCCCTGGCCACGCTAACGCTGTCCTCACCCGTGCCCACTGCGGGCCACCTTCACTTTACTCCTCTTCCCCCTTCGTCTGGACCCCAGATTTCAGGACTGGGAGACAGAACCACGTGGAACATGAGACATTAAACAAGACCCAGCCAAACCCAGTGGGCTCCCTCCTCTCTGGCTTCAGTCAAAGCGTGGCTGAACCACAAAGCTTCACCTGGTTTTGAGTACAAACCACACCGAACCACCATTTTTTTTCATGGTTTCGGTTTGAAAATGGGGTTTCATGCAAAGCGTGCCCTAGTTTCATAAGACTGCCTCGGCAGACACGGCCCGCCTTCAGCAACGGGGCCGCGGCCTCCTCCGCGCCCGGGCAGCCAGCGTGGAGGGGTGGCTGCTGGTCCTGCCCCAGAAGGGCCAGGTTTGGAGAAATCTTGTCCATGTGATCGCTGTGATGACGGAGAATCATCAGGCGCACCAACAAGAAATGCCACCGATTAGGTCACCTCTTTGCACTTGGCTTTTGCAAAAACCGAGATGAGCAGTTTTGAAAGGAATGACTCAGGAAGGAGCGGGAGGGCCTCACGCTCTGTGTGTGGAGGCGAAGGCGAGACTGAAGCAAGGCTTAGGATGACCTGGGCCAACATGTCCCGCTCTCTGGCAAATCTGAGATCATCAAGGCAAAGTGAGCTGCATGCGACATGGCGCGAAGCCACTCCACGTTCCCCCCTTGAAGGAGATTAGAATCCTTCTCAGAAGCTGGGCCGGGTGAGCCCCGAGCCTGGGGGCCATGGCACCAGGAGACAGAGGCCAATATGAAGACGCTCCAAGCTCCGTTTCCATGACATCAAGGGAAGCCACCCTGTCTTCTTGGTAAATTAACTAGCACTTGGCATTTATATGAGGGCTATAATAATAAACACAAAGAAGAATGAATCCAATCTGTCATAAAACATTTATTATACCGATGAATACAAAATTGTAAAGGTTAATAAGAAAAAAAATACATGGCTTCTTAAAAATAGCATATATCTGTGTGATATTATAAAAGTAACCCACACAAACCTCCCCCACGTGACCACATTGGGTTTCCCAAACCCCACCATGAGGTGGTCAGTGCGGGTCTCGGGGAGATGACGTGACTGACATGGATGTAATGTTTGTTCCCCCACGTCCCGCGTGGTTCAGGGTTCAGGATCTGGAAGAGCTCCGCACACAGATGAAAGAGACAAGACAAGAAATAATAATTTGGAAATATTGGGGGACCAGGCGGGCAAGTCCAATTCAAGAGGAAGGACTTCCACTGGTGCTCAGGCCTCGCCAACCTTTTATTGGTTTGGGATACACCTATGGCCCTTAGGCAGGCAATTTCCAGTAACAGGCAGACGAGCCCATCAGCAAGGATTTGCATAATAGTAAATGGGGAAGTTGCTTCAGCTACCATTGTCTGGACTAACAGTGGGTGCACAGCCCTGACCTTTGCCAGGGCTTTAAGGATCACCAACCTTCCAGGTTCCTTGTCCACACCTCTCTGCTAGTGAAGACCATAGGCAGCTTCCCACAGACATGTCCAGTCCAGGTCTGGCAGCCAGGGAGCTGCACAGATTCAACTTTCCCTCAGGGATCTCCACCACAGACAACCGTATCTCCTGTGCGGAGTCACTGACAGCCAGGGAGACCGCGGTGCACCGACCGTTACAATCTAATGTCCCAGGAGCTGGGGTGGGAATACGTCCAAGGAGTTCAGGGCTGAACTGAAAGGTTTCCGCAGCCACGTCCTCCTGCGTACGAATAGAATACAGGCCTACGAGCGAAGAGACCGCCGCTGGGAGCGGAACCTGCGGAAAGAGCCTTGTAACGCGGTGCCATCCAATAAGCTCGGGAACCCTCCCCCGTGATGGGCTCCGTTTGGGAAACGCTGGGTTTCAGGGCCCCATGGAATATACAGGCCCAGCTCTCAGGTCCTCCCGGAACTTAGCTCTAGACGTTCCAGGGGAAGTTCTGGGCTAGAGACATGGATGTGGGGGTCGCTGACGTAAAGGTATTAAGTCCGTGCTATCACCCAGGGCAGGATGCTGAGGGGAAGAGGGCCAATGGGATCATCGGGGTCTTCGACCCACTGGTCCTGTTCCGGCAACTAGACAACACAGGGACATGATGGAGAACAGGCCTCACCAACGATGGCTGTGGGAAGGGCCACACCCCACCTCCTGCAGAACGGGTGCAAAATCCCACAGCACGTTCCTTTCAGTAGAAAGCCACTGCTCACTCGTCCGCTACGGGGTAGTTCATGGGAAATAAACCCAACGTGTACACATTTCATCTGCACCAACGACCAGTCAGAGGTGGTCATTTATGTTAGGAGAGAATTCACGATGGACTTCTGTCAAACAGCAAATGTCTTCAGTGATGGTGACACCTGACTCACTTCCCCGATCGCCCGCGAGACTGTCACGCCCCCCACACCTGGGGGGAAGCGCAGGTGTGCTTTCAGTTACTTTGTTTGTTCGCTTTTTAGGGCAACGCGTGCGATAAATCTCTTTGGGGCGGTGATAAGCAAGTGGATCAATGTGCCGGCAGATAGAATCAATTTTCACTTACAAAGGTTCTTTGGCACGGCGCCGAGTAAAAACTTCTGTTTACTTCATTGCCGTGGAATCGGAAGATGTTTTGCTATAGAATGTTGATGGGGAGGCAGAAACCAAGCAGGCATTTCCCTCGATGAGAAGTATTAATTCCAGGCCCCGTGGGTCACTACCAGGCTGTGTAGGTCAATATTTCATAAGTCACTTGGAAGGCGGGGCAGTGGGCAATGAAGTTTCCAGTTTTTCTGGTGAAAATGAGCTTGCCAGGTGCCACGCTGTGGAATGAATTACATGAAGATCTGGGTGGTGGACATAGAAATGCCACGTGAACAGCGTTGGGCTGTTGTTGTGTTTCGGCGAAATTCTTCTAAACTAGATTCAGCAGGTTATGTTCTCTGAGGGGTCAGTTACAGCCAACCCCATGAAGCATCATTAGCCCTGTCGGGAGAGGGTTCCTCCAGGGGAGACGTCAGCGCGACAGGCGGCCCCATCCCGGCCACAGAAACCCTCGACGAGGCGCTGGCGAACCACACTCGATGGTGTTGTGCTTGTTCTGTGAAATATGTGGTGTTTGAGGTTGGATTGTTGCAACTCATGGGCTCATCGAAGAATCTTTTCTCCCTCTACTGACCTGTTTCCTACCTTCTGGTGTGGTTATGCTTCCTCTCCTTCTTCCACTCAGTGGCAGCAAGACATGCGCCTTCCCTTTGAAAAAGACCCAGTCATAGTATGGACCCCATGCTTAGCGGGCGGTGGGTGGACGGATGGAGAAGCAGATGAGTGGATGGGTGGGTGGATGGATGGATGGATGGATGGATGATGAATGGGTGGTAGGTGGAAGGAAGCAGAACAAAAATTTTTAATGAGTCTAGAAAGTGATTGAAGTAATCTAAAAATTAGGTATTTTCTTTTTTTAATGTTTTTTAATTGATTTTTAGAGAGAGAGAAAGGAAAAGGGCCAGGAAGGTAGAAACACCAATGATGAGAGAGAAACATCATCAATTGGCTGCCTCCTGCAAGCCCTCTACTGGGGATCGAGCCCACAACCCGGACATGTGCCCTGACCAGGAATCGAACCCGGACCTCCTGGTTCATGGATGTTCGTGGGTCAACACTCAACCACTGAGCCCCACTGGCAGGGCTATTAGGTATTTTCTTAAATTGAGGTGAAGGAAGGATCCTTCTTAACTGTAAGAATGACAAGGAAAGGATAAAATTAACAACGTTCCCAGTGCTTAGCTTTTCCTGGATGCTCCTTGTTGATCTGTTGTCTAGAAATTAATGAAGAAAGGAAGGTCAAGTTGCCGCCACATCTCGTAAGGTCAGAGTGGAGGTTGGAACCTCCTGTGTGTTCCGTGTACCTTTCCTGCTGAGAGATGCGGGTGCGGCCTGGATGGCTTCTGCGCTCACAGGAGGTGAACACGATACTGACCAGTGAGTCTGGGCCGTAAACAGCACCGCGTGTGTCCGTGGGCACAGGCGTGTCCTTCAGCCGCTCCCAGCCTCGGTTTCCTCATGCGTACAGCCGGCTTAAACATGGAGCGCCCTCCCCGCCTCATGGGATGATGAAGGTCAGAGGGGCGAATATATGGAAAACCCTCCGTTTAGCAACAGCTGCTAAGAGGCCGAGCCACGGCTGAAACGCAGCGTGGTCTAACCCCCGAGGCTTTTTTTAACTCTGTGTTTGGAAATGACTTGAACATACAGGAAAGTTGCAGCGTCGCACGGAGGACTTCTGTACCCTCTCCACCCAGATTGCCCCACCGCCGCCTCTGGCTGCGCGAGCGCACGTCCTCCGCCGTGTGCAGCGGGGCCGATACCTGTGAAACGCGGGCAGGAGGGTGGGTGCTGCCCTCGCCCGGGCACTGGGAGGACCGAGTGAGTTTGCAGATGTAACAAATAAGACACGGAAATGAAGAGCTGCAGCAACACCGAAGCATGACCCCCGGGGAACTTAGGACCAGAGAGGGAGCCGCTGTGTCGGCCTGTGGAACAAAGGGTCCCAGGTTCGATTCCAGTCAAGGGCACGTACCTCGGTGGCAGGCTTCTCCCCAGCCCGGACCCTGGTCAGAGCTAGTGCAGGAGGCAACCAATCAATGTGTTTCTCTCACATCGATGTTTCTCTCTGTCTTTCCCTCTCTCTTCCACTCTCCCTAAAAATCAATGGAAAAATATCCTCAGGTGAGGATTTAAAAAAAACAGAGGGGGGCCTCTCCTCGGGGAGGGGAGGGGCGGGAAGGCCGCGGAGGGGGCCTCTGGGTCAGTGTTTCACGCCCAGCCAGCGGGTCAGAAAGGGACACTGACTCCGGTCCCTCACCTTGTCCCCTCCCAGGAAAGGGGCTGAACTGGAGCATCTCCACAGCCTGTTGGCTGGTTTCCTTTGCAAACGTGAGTGCGGCTGGGCCAACCTGATTCCAGTGTCACTGCTGGCGTGGAGGTCGGTCACCCACGGTGTTTTTAAGCCTCCTGTTGGGGACAGAGCATCCTCGGCCTCGAGTCCTCGCAAACCCGCAGGCCTGGAGTGGGAGTCCCGTCTCCCGTGCTGGTCCGATTCCCGGGAGAGAGGGACCCTCCCGAGCAGCTATTCCTCCAGCAGCACAAGGCCCAGCCGTGTCCAGGGCGTGAAGACGCTCAGATGCGTAGGGAGCTCAGGGCGCCATCCCCTCATGGCAGAGGGCTCTTCAGCACTACCCTCGGGAGGCAGGCCGTGCGGGCTGGAGCTGCATCTGCTGGCCAGGCCCCGGCGCGTGGAGAACACGCCCGGCCCCACGCAACATCCCCGTCCCGGGACAGATCCGCTGCACGCCTCGTGAACAGCTCGCAGCACGGAAAACACGCCCGGCGAGGCTCGGTTCTGCTGAGCACGCGTGGCGCCAGCCTTTGTCCTCCTTTCCGTCCCCATTCCGTGTTCCAAGTACTGGCGGAAAGCCGCGATGAGACCTCTCGGTCCTTCTCTCTGTAGCCGGTAAAGCGCCGTGAATGCTGGCCGCCCCGGTGCAGGCTCCTGTGGAGGCTGCTGTGCTCTGCTCGCTGCGCCGCATGCGGCCTGGCCGGCGGCGTGGCCCTGGCGCAGGAGCAGGAGCGCTGAGCGGGCTCATCTGGCCGCCTGGCAGCAGTACAAAGCGCTCTCGCCTTTGATCTCCCATCTTAAACTCAAACGCAGCATCTGATAATGGAGGCGGCGGGAGAAGACGCCGGGCAGTAAAGTTCTCTTCATTTCCTCCTGCTCTTCCTGCACCTTTCATCTTCTCCCCCGGCCCTCTCCGGCTCCCCTCCCTCTCCTCTGCTTTTCCTTCTCAGCCCCTGAGAGAGAGCAGGAGGGACTGGAAGGGGGTGGGCTTCCTTCCAGCCGAGACCTGTTGGGGGGTGTCTCCCCTCTCCTCCGCCAGCGCCCGGGGTGGACGTCAGCCTTTCGCTCCATCAGCCGCAGGGCCAGGGCCAGCGCTCTGTGAAGGTGCGGGGCAGGGACGGGCGGCTTGCTCCTTGCTCGGAAGCAGGCGGCCTCTCCAGACCGGGGTGTGTAATGGAGGAGGAATTCAGCGTCTCTCCAGTTCCGGCCGTAGGCAGACGGGGGCTTGGACTCCAAAGGGCACGGAGATAAATGAAAGGGGAGACGGCGACCCACCCGAACGGTCCGACGCGGACGCCCTGCCCACGGTTTCCACACGGGGAGCGAGGACGCCGTGTTCCTGGTTTCGCCACGTAGGGCCTCTTGCAGAACCGCTCCTGTCGTTACTGAGTCGTTGGGGCGGGACGGGAACCCAGCCTCGCTAAGGAGGGGCTGGCTCAGAAACGTCAGGGTCACCTCTGCGGGCCACAGGGTACCCCCTCTCCCTCCATGAGTCACTGACGGCCTCCACCGGCCAGGCCAGTCCCTTGCTCATCCACTCGGACGCGGACAGACACCAGGACACAGTCCCAGAGCCAACCACCTCCTGGGGACATTCTGGACCCCAGAAAGGCTGTAGGGGGCTGGGTCCCAGGGGTGGGGCCTGGGGGACCTCAGATGCTGGGAATGCTGACCAGTATTTTTCCCAGAGTTCCAGGCGCTGGGGAAGCGGGTTTGGGGCAGGTAAGACGTCCGCAGACTCGTGAGCTCAGCCCTCGCACCTGCATTTCAGAGGCATCGGGATGGACTCTGGGCTGCGATGACAAAGGCTGTTTTGCTGAAAGCACGATTATGTGACACGGGGTGCGAGTCTGTCTGCAGGAGGCTGCCGGGGGCAGCCTGGGCTGTGGGCACAGGTTCCGTCCTCAACGTGCAGCGCCCTCCTTAGCGAGGCTGGGCTCCCGTCCCGCCCCAACGACTCAGTAACGACAGGCCCCAAGGGCCTTACATATGTGACCGACTGCAGCGCAGCCTCACGGCCGGAGGCGGTGTCTCACCCCCGCCTGCTCCAGGTCTTCAGCTGTGAGCCCAGAGCGGTCTGTGCCCTCAGAGGCGTGACCCGCCCCGTCGGCCAGGCCTCCACACAGGCCTCCTCCGCCCCCAGGTGCTCCTGCTGGAGGCTCGGGTCCTGGGTCCGCTGTGAGTTCATCGCTTCGTCTCTGGCCCCAGTGGCAGCAGGGACCCCCGCAGACGCCGGATGCGCTGGTCAGCTCTGTGGGCAGGGCCGGGACCTGCACGAGTAACTGGCGTCCGGGTCTCCCACTCACTCGTGCGCATTGACACGCTCATTTATTAGAAACGGAGGGAGCGGCCCAGAATGGTTCCGAGCCTGAGTGCGCCCGACGGGCAGGCTCCGTGCCCTCATCACGGGAGACGCAGGCCCAGGGAGCCCCTCGGACCTGCCTCCCAGGCCATCTGCCCCCAGTCAGCAGGGGCGCGGCGCCCCTGTTCTACTGTCGGTGACAGAAACAGCTGCCGATGCTGTCCCACCGACCCGCGGTCCACGTCCACGTCTCTGCCTTCATCCTCCTTGTCCTGGCACGCCTGGGGGTCTGCAGCCGGCAGCACGGCCCCCCACGGGGAAATTCTGGGCCGTCCCAGGTGTCCCCGTCTTGGGCCTGTCCCTGTGGCCGATGGGCCGGCTGGCATCGTAGCAAACGGAATAGTGGATTTTTAACAACATGGGGGAGGGAGAGGGAGGGGGGCCTTAGGGGCCATCTGGGTGCTGCCAGCTCAGGGTGTGAGGACACTGATGAGGCCCAGGGACACACCGACATGGAGCCAGCCCCTGCCGGGCTGGGTGAGCTGCCCACTGTCTTCTAGAAATTTCCTCCTCATTCAGTAGCTCTGTGGCTCTTACACCAGCGCCGCCTCTCTGCTGGGAAGCCGTGGACACGCGCAATGCTGGGGTGTCGGGGTGTCGTCCATGCAGGTGCTCAGAGAGCATTCTGTCCTTGTCACCTACGGGCCAGGTGCCCGAGATCCAAGGCCGTGGGGACATGGCTGTGCCCCCGGTGGGACCGCAGCCTAAAGGGCAGCGGCAGGCTGTGCACCCGAGCCCCAGGCCGCACTGCCGTGCGCATTGCCCTCCCCTGTGCTGTGGGCTCTTAGGGACGGCAGGTCAGCCACGCGTTTTGACTGGCAAAGCCTGAGAACCTATAGCAGTGTCCCCACCGCGCGGCTCCGCAGGTGGTGGGAGAGCAGCCACGTCGGCGGGGGAGCAGCCACGTTGGTGGGGGAGCAGCCACGTTGGCGGGAGAGCAGCCATGTAGGCGGGAGAGCAGCCACATCGGTGGGGGAGCAGCCATGTAGGCGAGGGAGCAGCCCATAGGCGGGAGGTGAAGGCGCGGGTCGGTTCGCTCCTTCGCTTCTCGGTGGAAACACGGTTCTCGGCGCCGTGGCTCGCGCTGTGCCGGTGGCCGCAGCAGGAGGGAGTCTGCAGAGGTGGACAGGGCTGTGGCTCCCACACCCACCCGGGGGTCACGTGGTCAGAGCCCTCCAGCTTCGCTGTTTGAACCTGAGCAGAGCGAGGGGCAGGGGAACCGGCACGCGAGCAGCGACACTGGCCCTCCCGCTGGGGCCGCGCACACGCAGTGACTGCCCCCCGTCACGGCCGACAGGCTGCGGTCTTACCCGTCGGAAAGCCCCCCGTCCCAGCCCCGTCGTTGCTCACGTCAGGGCCCAGCACTGGGTTCACTCCCCCCGCCCCCCAAGAAAGAAAAACAAAACAAAAATGCCTCTTCTGCTGTTTTCGTCTGGAAACGCGGGATTTGTTACGAGTGCCCTGTTCCGTGCGGGCTGCCCGTGGACTTCACTGCTGTGCTTCGGCTGGATATGTGCGAGGGGAAACATGTCATTCAAACTCAAAAAGAAAACTGAGCCAAACTCGCCCTGACAGTTGGCCGGGTTGGAGTGCCGTCGGCTCTTGCCTGTCGGGGAGCAGCCGCGCCCCCCGTCGCTCCTCGAGAAACTACATGGTCAGAGAACAGCGTCCGCCTCCGGCCGCGACAGGAGCAGCCACACGGCTGTCGGTACCCCCGCCGCCCCGGGCGCCGTCCATCCCCAGCTGCGTGCTCGTTAGCGCGGCCCCACCGAGACTCACACGTTCGCCCTCCTCCGCCCGGAGTCTCCAGGGACCTGCCCGTTGGGGGGGTGGCCTCCTCCCGCATCTGTTCTCAGTTGTTACATTGTTGCCAAACGGGCCCCACATCACAGCCATTGGCCTCGCCCCCCATTTAAGCCCAATCAGGTTCTATCCCGAGCGATAAGCCTGCGAAATTGCAAACCTTCACAGGTTTCCTGGGTGATCCGCCTCATCCCACGGGTTCTCCAAGGATAAAAGCCATCGCCCCCTTCACTGAGCGCCTCCCAAGTGCCAGCTGCGATGGCCCCCGCTGGCTCCTATCTCCTCGAACCCTTTGAGAACAGTCCTCCTCACACTGTGATGCGTGTCGAAACCAGCGGGGGGCGTATGTCGCACACAGGCCTCCGCGCCTCCGTGCACCCCGTAAACCTCTGGGTTTGGTCGGGCCTGGACGGCCCTCAGTGATTCACAATGTACCAGGAGGGAGGCACTTCTGACACGTGGTCTGTGGGACCACCTGCTAGGAAACACGAAGCTGGGAGGTGGGTGCCACTCCTCTTCCCACGTGTGGTCAGCCCACGCCGTGCACAGCCTCGTTCTGATCCTCAGCGCCTCAACCAAGGGGAAGGCTCTGTGGGGAGGGCAGCCACAGAGCGGCTGGAGGGTGACAGGCGCATAGGGGTACACAGGGGTGATGCAGGGCGTCCTAACCCGCTGGAAGAGCATGGGCAGAGGGGCAGACACGCTTGTTAGCAAATTGTACGTCTTGATACTGTCTGTGTTGACAGGCCTGCTCCCAGTGAAAGGGTTTCTTTACCTGCATCCATTATTAACCTTGGATACCCAAAGGGCCATTTGCAAAGTAACCCTGGGGACACACGGTCACACCCAAATGTAGTGCATCCTTGGCCAGGCCCCTGGAGCCAGCCTTGGGCGTCGTGCCAGTTCCCCCGTGAGCCAGGGGCCACCTGCTACACTGACAGCTCACTGGAGGGCAAGCACTCACTCTGGACTGTGTACCCTGCTCTTGATGTCATTCGCTATGAGCTGATGAATGAGCACTGGCCAGAGAACGTATTGTAGGTAGAGGTTTATTCTCAAAATGCTCACTGAGCCATCACTGGAAAGAAAATGAATCTCGCCCGGCCGGCGTGGCTCCGTGGTTGAGCGTCGACCTATGAACCAGGAGGTCAGGGTTTGATTCCCGGTCAGGGCACAGGCCCGGGTTGTGGGCTCGATCCCCAGTGTGGGGAGTGCAGGAGGCAGCCGGTCCATGATTCTTATCATTGATGTTTCTATCTGTCTCTCCCTCTCCCTTCCTCTCTGAAATCAATTAAAGTCTATTTTAAAGAAAGAAGGAAAGGAGGTCATTCTCTTTCCTCCCGCCCCCTCCCCGTTGGGACAGTTGGGGTGTTCCCTAGTCACGTGACACAGACCCCCTCTCCCAGGCAGGTGCCGTCTGACCTAGAGGAGACGACAGCCTGGCTTCTCCCTCCGTGTCACCCACTTGAACGTGACGATCATGGGAGGAAGCCCTCCTGTGAGACCAAACACCAAGCAGGGCAGATTCAGGCCCTGTTGCACGTGCCGCCATGCTGTGCACCCCAATACCAGCCAGTCCAGGAGAACGCCCCCCCCCCCGCCCCCGCGTAACTCTCAGGAAAACTGGGGAAGATGCATTAGGTGATCTCAATCAACGCAGTTTTACCTGGATTCTATGTAATTCAGGGAGACTCTTTGTTCAATGAAGCTGAGAATCTCAAAGAATAAGAGCATTGTTGGGGCGGGTGTAGTAAGCACATGAAATAACTTCTTAAATCTCCTTCTTTTCTTCCTATGTTATTTTTTAAAAAGGAAAAGGATTTGGGGAAAGAGAACGGGAATTATATAGGCCAGGGCTCTGCTTAGGCACCCGCCTCCCCGACTCCCTCCCCCACTCCCTCCCCCACTCCCTCCCCCACCACCCCTCTCCGGGGCTTTGAGAGGAAATGTTTGCCCAGGTCATGGTCACGTCTGTGTGAGGGGGTTGGGCG
This sequence comes from Myotis lucifugus, assembly GCF_000147115.1. NCBI lineage: Eukaryota > Metazoa > Chordata > Mammalia > Chiroptera > Vespertilionidae > Myotis > Myotis lucifugus. Next base: position 133,787 of record NW_005871854.1, on the reverse strand, counting down.
GTCAGGTTTCTCCCAGGCTGCCCGGGCCCCTGTCCACGCCCAGGTCAGTCAGCCTGTGAACTTACCTGGGGGCTTCAGAACCAGCCGGAAGGCACAGTCTTCCCAGCGACTGAGCCTCCATGGAGGGGAATGTCCGCATGAGTAACCTGCCAAGGTCGTGGGCCCCATCACTGACCCCACCCGGGCGGCTCCGTCCTCCTCCCAGCGCCAGGGCTGCCTGCGACGGGCTCAGCAGGAGGATCGGGGTCGGGGGGACCACGGGGAAGCGGGCAGCTTCGGCAGCTTGGCCCCCAGATGCTATCGGGGACGTGTTTACACTACAAGCCCCCACGCTGTGGCTCTCGTGAGCGGGCCGGGCCTGAGCGCCACAGCGGTTCCTGCTGGAGCCCCGACGGGGGCGTCTGGTCAGCGCAGGGAGGTGCGGTTGGGCGGGGGGGATGTGCCTCCAAACAGAGTCTCTGCTGGCTTTAGTTTCTGCTCCGTTTTTTTTTGTATTTTCCACCCAGTGTGAGAAAAGTGGTCATGAAACCAAAAACAGTAGAACAGTCAGAGTGAGATCAGTCTGTCTGCGCTCACACGCGCGGCTGTCTTCCTCAGACCTGGCCTGGGCACACGTGACTGTCCCCTGCGGGCCTTCTCCATCCGCTTCCCACACACCCCCACTCCCGGAGGCACACCCCGACTCCCGGAGGCACACCCCCACTCCTGGGAGGCACCCCCCCACTCCCGGGAGGCACACCCCCATTCCCAGGGGGCACACCCCCACTCCCGGGGGCACACCCCCACTCCCGGGGGCACACCCCCACTCCTAGAGGCACACCCCCACTCCTCAGAGGCACACCCCCATTCCCAGAGGCACACCCTCATTCCCCGAGGCACACCCCCATTCCTGGGGGCACACCGCTGCCAACCCAGACACGGGGAAGTGGGTGACAGGCTGAGCAGACTTACTGGGGCTCTGGACCCAGGTCAGGGGGGGCCTGCTAGCCAGGCAGGACCGTGGGGTGCGCCCTGACTGTGCCCGTTGGGTCGGGGGCCAGGAGGGGCTCGTGCCTCCACCCTGAGTCACGGTTTCTCGCCTGCCCGCCGCCCCCCCCCCCAACCTGCTGCCTTTCTCGCCTGCCCGCCGCCCCCACCGAGCTGTGCCTGTGCGGTTGGGGATGTGGCTGTGCCTGTGCGGTTGGGGATGTGCGATTTGCTACCTGGGTCCACGCAGCCCCCGCGTGCAGGGCGCACGGCACGCACAGGGGTCTCTGTGTCACCTCAGCACTGGGAAGGCTCCATTAACCCGCGGGTGGGCCTCACCACTCGGCCTTAAACCCTGCTCCCCCTCCCCGGGTGGGAGGCTGCCCCACTGTCACCCTGTGGCCAGGCCGGGCATCCAGTGCCCTGTGTTCATCACACCCCCACTCCCCGCTGGGAACGGCGTAAGCACCATCCAGGGAAGCTCTAGCGCAGTCGCGCCTGACCTGGGAGCAGGCAGGGAAGCGGGCCCCCGAGGCGTCCAGGGAGTGGTGTCCAGTGACTGAAATGGCACCGTGGCCGCCGCAGTGAGAACATCTGCCAACATCTGCAGGCACATGTGTATGCAGCCTTGCCAGACACAGGCATCCCCGTGTGAGTGAGTGGGATTTTTACAGGAGCACGTAGAGCGAGTCCAAAGACCCGGCTTCTAAATCTTAGCAAAGTGCCATGTAACCAGCCCGTGGACGGTCACCCAGCGTCATCGCTGAGCCCCGTCCTGACCCTGGGACAGAGCCCGCCCCACAGAAGCGGGGCCTGAGGAAAGATTCCTGATCCCCGCCTGCGCCCCCCGCCCCCCCCCCGCCTCTCCGGTTTCTGAATCTCACTAATACAACCCTGGCCTGGGCGGCGGGCTCGGGGAGGCACGGGGCTCAGGACACGGGAGGTGCCTTTCTGTCATTGTCCTCTCGTTCTCCTTGCGGAGCGGCCGTGCTGGCGGGACGCGCGTCCCTCTGAGCACAGGCCCAGGGTCCGGGGGTGCGGAGGCCCTGCCACCGAGGCCGAGAGCTGGCAGGCTTTGACTGGCTGCATGCATCTCTCATCAAATAGTCCTCGGAACTTCAGAAAAAGGAAAAGAGAGAGAAATGGCCGAAACCGGTTTGGCTCAGTGGATAGAGCGTAGGCCTGCGGACTGAAAGGTCCCAGGTTCGATTCCGGTCAAGGGCATGTACCTGGGTTGCGGGCACATCCCCAGTAAGAGATGTGCAGGAGGCAGCTGATCGATGTTTCTCTCTCATCGATGTTTCTAACTCTCTATCTCTCTCCCTTCCTCTCTGTAAAAAATCAATAAAATATTTTTTTTTAAAAAAGAGAGAGAGAAATGGAAATCATCATCTTGAGCTAAACATCAAACAATAAAATGATTCTTCTCCCGGCCACCAAGAAAGGAGAGTCCAGGCATTTGTCGTTCCGATCTCCGGCTTCGGGAAAACGACCCTCAGAGAGAGTGGGGTGGACAGAGCTGCCGTGTGTCCCGCGGCCTGGAGGGCCGGCCTGGAGGCCAGCTCTTCAGTGAGAGCCCGAGCGTGTCACACCGGGAAAGACAGGCGTCTGAAAGCCAGGTCGGCGGTGAGGTTACGACTCACCAAGCAAGGCCTGCTCTCGGCGCCCGTGTGTGGGGAGGTCTTGGTGCCTCGAATTCGGCTCTTCGTGGAGGGGAGTCCGATGCCGTGCTGGGGTGGGTTGGCCTGGGCACGGGTCTGCACCCAGAGGGAACAGTAGAGAGCGGTGCTTTTCTTTGAAATATATTGTATTGATCTCAGAGAGAGGAAGGGAGAGGGAGAGAGAGAAGCATCCATGATGAGAGAGAATCATGGGCCGGCTGCCTCCTGCACGCCCCACACTGGGGATCGAGCCGCAACCTGGGGATGTGCCTTGAGTTCACAGCTCTGACATGGCGGGTGCACGGTGGCTCGACGGACAAATCTGCTCTTATCTGTCCTCTGCCACGAACGTGCATCCTGGCTGACTGTCACACAGGACCACTGTGTCTGTCTCCAAGGGAAGAGCTCACGGTCTGTCTGGCAATAGATGCGGCCGTCGATGAACAGCACAGAGCAAACGTGCTATTGACAACGGGCGAGCCAACAGTCTGGCTTCTGCCACCCAAGTCCTGTTTGCTCATCTCCTGCCGTCTGCAGAAGCAGCTGTTAGCATGAGAAGGTGGACCTGTTGAACCCAAGGATTAAATTATGGTTCTTGAGTTCTTCGTTCCCTGAGATAAAATGTTTTAAAGGAGCCCCACCCTGGGGTCCATTAGCAGGCTCTGTTGTAGAGAGCACCTGTGAGTTCCATTAGCCACTTACTTTTCTAAAAGCTTCATTGATTAGCCATCGATTTGTTTATAAATTTCATGCATAAAACTTTTGTGGGGAAAAAAAGTTTAAAATGTGAAATTTGCATGGAAACCGAGTCTAGGAAAATAGTGGTAAATATGAGTTTTCCTTAAAATGGTTTTTGCTAGTGGAAGACTTACGTTTCTTGGGTTCCAACATTTGGCCAGATAAGCAACAAAGATTACACTTTATTGTCACAACTAGAGGCCCGGTGCACGAATTCATGCATGGGTGGGGTCCCTTGGCCTGGCCAGCGATTGAGGCCAATTGGGGCCAATCAGGGCCACCTCGCCCAGTCCCCATTGGGGCCAATGGGGGCCAGCCAGCAGCGGGTAGGGACTGTGGAAGGTTGGCTGTGGGAGCGCACTCCTGCGTTGAGCGTCTTTCCCCTGGTGGTCAGTGCATGTCATAGCTACCGGCCAATCATCCAGTTTTAAAGGTCACTTAGGCTTTTATATATGTAGATGTTCTCAGGAGCCATCTGACTAAAAGTTTTCATCAGAAGCTTGTTCCTTTCTGCTGCTCCATGTGCAGGCCAAGACACGATGAAGGGTCACTACAGGTGATAATGTCAAACTCCAGAAAGCGTTGAGAAGAAAAAGAACGGTATTTGTTATTGATATTTTAATGAAAGGCCCAGTTTCTAGCCTTTAAAGTTATCATTAGTTCATAATTGCTTTTTTAAAATATGTTGTTATTGACTTCAGTGAGAGAGAGAAACATCAGTGATGAGAGAGAATCATGGATCCGCTGCCTCCTGCACGCCCCCAACTGGAGCTCAAGCCCACAACTCGGGCATGTGCCCTGACCGGGAATCAAACCGTCACCTCCTGGTTCATGGGTCTTTGCTCCACACTGAGCCACGCAGGCCGGACTATAATTGCTTTTTTTAAATTAAGACTTTACTGTTTTAGAACCATTTTAGGTTCACAGCAAACCTAAGAGGAAGTGGCAGATATTCCCCTGTCCCCTACACCCTCCCTACCCCCTTTCAACATCCCTGCAGAGTGGTGCCACTGTTACAGCTGGTGAACCTGCCCCCATACATCCGAAGGCCACCGTGTACGTGGCGGCTCACTTATGGTGTTGCGCACGTTATGTCTTTGGGCAAGTGTGTGATGACATGTATCCATTATGGCCTCATACAGTGTCTCCCTTCACTGCCCTGAAGTCCTCTGTGCTCTGTCTACCATCCGTCTTTTCTGCCCCCAATCCTAGCAACCTCTGATCTCTCTGTCTCCATAGTTTTGCCTTTTCTGGTAAGTCATGCAGCTGGGATCGTACCGTGTGTAGGAAATGCTGAGACTGGTGTCTTTTGCGTCATGCTATGCATGTAAGGTTCCTCCTCCATGCCTTTTTGAGGTTTGATAGCTCAATTCTTCTTAGCGATGAGTGACATTCCATCGCCTGGTGGACCACGTTTTATTCTTCACCTACTGACGGACATCTTGTTGCTTCCGAGTCTGGGCAGTTATACTAAAGCTGCTACGAACATTCATGTGGTCGTAACATAGGCTTTTCTGTGAATGTATGTTTGCAATTCCTGTGGACATATACTTGGTGTTGTCAGGGCCCGGATTGTGGCCTTTCTCAGAGGTGCCAGGTGCTATCTCGTGGCTCTAATTTGCATTTCCCTGGTGATGTGTGATGTGCAGAGCCTGTTCAGAAGCCTATTTGCCACGTGTCTCTCTGCTTTGGTGAGGTGTCTCTTAAGCTCTTCGGTTCACTTTTAACCGGGCTGTCTCCTTGTCGAGCGCTTTTTCTCCCTTGGATGACAGTCCTTCGTCACATGTACCTTTTGCGAAGAGTTTCTCCCAGTCCACGGCTTGCTTCCTCATTTTCTTGACATTGTCTTTCACAGCACAGACATGTTTAATTTTAATAAAGTCCAGCTGGTCCGTTTCCTGGTTCGTACCTGCGCTTTGGTGTTGGTTCTGAAAGGCCGTCACCGTCCCAAGGCCGGCGGCTTTACGTCCGCTGTTATCTCCCAGGAGGCCCAGGGCTTTGCATTTCCATTTAGGTCTGTGGCCCGATGTGAGCTCGTGTGTGTAGGGCGTGAGGTCCGTGTCCAGATGCCCTGTTTTGCATGCCCATGTCCAGCTGTGCCAGCACCGCTGGTGAATCCACCCTTATTTTTAAACAATGTGGGCTCAGCATTTTGGCAGATGTGGCCTGTGGCAGGTCAGAAAGATCCCCCATAGCAGAAAGCATTTAGTTCCAAGAAAAAAAAAGAAGAAGAAGAGCAAATGCAGAGCTGGAAAAAAACAGTGAGGAACTCGAAATGCACACGGCTGGTCTGCACCGGACGCTGCCGGAGCTGCCGGACCAGAGGGTCAGCGAAGCTCCAGGGAGCGCGACATCACGTCCGCTGCTCGGCCTGATGAGAACTAATCTGTTCCCATTAGAAGCCTGATAGTTTAGTTACATGTGCAGTTCTGAGAGAGGGTTCACTCACCTTTGGTTTTATAAGAGATTTGCTCCTCAGTGAAAGAAGAAAAGTATAACAAGTTTATTCTCCTGGAAACATAATTGGCACAAGACAACTTGAAAAAAAATCATCTGTGATCATACAAGCATTTCACATCTCAATCTCCCCCTGGTCCTGTTGGGTCTTTTCACTGTGGATATCAATAACTCACGGTTTATTATTTGCGAGGATTAATCAAAATGTAAACCTTGGAAGCCGTAAATTAGCACCTGTGTTATGAATGCAGGGTCGCCTGTACAATAAAAGTCCTCAAAAGCTTGCATAGGAAAGTTTGGCATCTTTGGGAAGAATCAGGTTTAAAAAAGATTGGCCCTGGCTGGTGTGGCTCAGTTGGTTGGTTGGGTGCCCTGAAAAGTGACAGGTTCAAGTCCCAGTGGTCAGGGCACATGCCCAGGTTGTGGGCTCGGCCCCCAATAGGATGCTCTCTCATCACTGATGTTTCTCTCCCTCCCTCTCCCTCTCCCTTCCTCTCTGAAATCTTTTTCTTTTTTTTTTTCAAGTAAACTTACCTTCCCATTTCTTTGGAACATGGAAGTCTTTTGCATTACTATTAAATCCGTGAACCAAAGAGAAAGCAATCTTAGGAACGGGAACTCAACCTCACCTGGTATTTTCCGTTGAGAAACTGGGAAAATGGGGGTGCACGGCAAGATGGCTGACACAGAGGGGACCCCCAGGCCCGGGAGCAGAAGCACTGCTTTCTTTTGTGTGTGTATGTGTTTTTACCTGAACCCGCATTGCATCTTGGAACGAAGTATGACACAAAAGAGGAACCCCAAAACCTATACCAAGCCTCCAAACATTTTTGATTCAACTTTCTGCATTTTTTCCAAAGACAGAATTCCATGTGTGACCTCAAATAAGAAGGGACTTGTAGTGCGGCCTTCTCCCAAGATGCTGGGCGATTATTTCATTTATTGTTCATTTATTTAGTATGTTATCTATATTATAAAAAGCCAGCGGCTGTAACGCTGGAACGCCAGAATGACCAAACGACCGGTCACCAGGAGGTGCATTGATGGGTCCCACGGTGGCGGTGGCAGGAGGGACCCTGGGTCTCGCGATTTCGAATGCTGAGCCTCTAGTTTACTTATAATCAATTCGTGCTTTTCTTTATTAGTATCAAGGAGATAAGATGTGGGAACCGGGATGAAAGCAGACCTCGCCGATTCAGCCATTGCGACGATTTCAGACGCTCTACCCAGAGCCTTCCCGGGTCGCCCGTGGGGCCCCAGCTCTAACAATAGAATATTGTCGTGTTTTTGGCAAGGGCCGCAAGGTTACAATGGCACGCTACCAGGTTCATCTGTGTTTTGAAAATATTACAGTAACAACAACAGCAGTAATAATAAGTGGAATTGTTGGAGCACTAAGAAAAGACCGCATTCACGAGGGACGGTTGCGAGAGTCAGCCCGGCAGGATAAATGATAACCTGGCCTTTGATTCGGCGCGTCTTTATTGGGTGACGGAGATTGGACCCATCTGTGCCTAATCCGTCTTGCTCGGGGCTCGGCCCTCTGTCTGCTCCGAGGGAGGCGGCAGGCACACCTAGGCCGGCGCACAATGGGCGCCTTTGTCTCTCCCTGTGCCTTTGTCTCTCTCAAATACTCTTCTTGCAGCCAGAGAACCACTTTTAGGTTTTAAATCAAATTAACCTCTTTTCCCGCTGCACGGCCATAGATAGTAGTCTGGATAGGGAGGAAACAATAGTTGTTTCCACTTGCAAGTATTTCCACAGAAATTACATCAGAAGGGCCCAGGTCGGCGGGGCTCCGTGGTTGAGCATCGACCTATGAACCAGGAGGTCAGGGTTCGATTCTGGTCAGGGAACATGCCCGGGTTGTGGGCTTGATCCCCGTGTGGGACGTGCAGGAGGCAGCCAGTCACTGATTCTCTCATCACTGATGTTTCTATCTCTCTTTCCCTCTCCCTTCCTCTCTGAAATCAATAAAAATAGCTTTTTTAAAAAAATAAAATACAGCAGATGGTGCGGCTCTGCCCAAGCCAGGGAGTGATGCAAGAGCCTGGAGCCGGGGAGCCGGGCGTGTGCTCCCGGCCCGCTGGCCGCTGTCAGCACGCGGACCACGCGGAGGCCGCAGCCTGCGGGCCGGCCCTGTGCGCGGCGGCTGCCAGCATTTCCTGCCACGCAGAGAATTTCCCCTCCGTCCACGCCGGTGCGGCGTCCTCGGGCCCCACCTCTGGGCGATCAGAGGGAGGAAACGGCGCACCTGGACCGGCCCGCGCGTGTGCGCAGTTGCCAGCTTTTTATCGCCGGTGCGTGTCCCATGTCCATCCTGTTTCCACTCAACCCCGCGAACATCTGTTGCACAGGAGACGGGGCAGCTACCAAAAACTACTGTTAGATTTCTCTCCAGCAAGCCGCATCCTCCATGTGGTTTCTGTTTTCTCCTTGAAGCAGTGAACTATGTTTTATTCTTTCTTCTATAAAAGCTAAATTTAGCCAAGTTTTCTACTAATTTAAAACATTTTCTGGAAATGACAGAGTGCTATTGTTTAAAACAACAGAGAGGCTGAAATCTAAACAGTTATCAAAGGGACAGGAGGGGAAGTGCATGGGGCAGTCGGGTCCGTGGTCTCGGGTTTTATTTGCTGCCTGTGGGCAGGTCGAGGGGGGTTGTAAATCGGTGCAGGGTGGGCGCTCACTGGTACATCCCCCTCCAGGAGGGGGCTTCCTCCAGGGGGCCTCCCGGCTTTCCGACCCCGAATCCTGAACCAGGAGTGAACCCAGAATCCTACATGTCGCGGCCTGTGGTTACGTAGAGCTGCGTGTTCTGTAGACTTTAGCAAGCACACTGTGTGTGCCACCGATGAGCCATGCTGCTGTTTACAGGGTGCCATTGTGTTTGCCTGCTAAGTTTCGTTGAAAGCCTTCGCATGGGGAGGGAGACTGTAGCCGCACTGGGGGGGCTGTGTCCCAGTGGCCCTCTGGGTACTGGGCGAGATGTGCAACTGGAGACATTTGGCTGCTATGGGCAGGGAGTGTGGGTGGCACCCAGTAGACAGAGGCTAGGGGTGCTGCCCTACACCCCACAATACACAGAGCAGACTCCACAGCGAAGACTCACCCAGCCAACACGTCAACAGTTTCATGGTTAAGAAACCCTGCTGTTGGGGGAAAGCCCCAGGAGTCTAACTTCAGGATTCGATCCCGAATTGCTGACACGTGTGGAGCCTTATTCAAATGCACAAGGAGCGGTCATAGGGGAAGCTTCACACACAGGCAAAGCCGCAGCTGCTCCCGGGGGCCGGTGGGAAGACCGGGTCTCGTGTTGATAGGGGTTAGTAGTAAAAGCACATGGTGGGCGGGCACCACGGCCACAGAAAGGACAGTGCATTCCTCATCCAACAGGTAACGCCAGGCAGTTACCACACCCTGGGGGTTCATTAACCTCCTTCCGGGCCCAGCATTGACCTTTGGGCCGTATTCCGGTTTTCCGGGGAGTCAGCCCAAACCTGAGGCTGAGAGAGAGTTAAACAGTCCTGGGGCGTTCAACAGTGAGCCCCACGTCCCCCACACGCCTTTGCTGCTGCAGCCATGTTGCATCTCTGAGTTAGTTCCGCTGTACCTGCTGTAACCAGTTTACAGAAGCATCTCAGCGTGTTCACCTATCGTCCGTCGTACCCATCCTGTTATTGCCACCAATACCAACGTCCCTGCACCCAGAGTGCTGCTCAGAACGCTCAGGTCATCGTGAGCCATGATTTCATTCCTCGCCTTACACGATCGTAATACGGATGCTCGTGAAGACTTACCTGAGCAACAGAGGAGCTAAGAGGCCAAGTGCTCAGTGCGAGGCCATATGACGTTTGACTATCGGAGTCGGGATTTAAACCGAGGGCTCGGCCCAACTCCATCCTGGTTAGAATCACCAACGACGTGGCCCTGGGAAGGAGGTCCTGGTGGAGGGAGGGGAACCCATTGGGTCGGATCCATTCGTAGTTCTCAAGAGCACGTCATGAAGTCAGTTAACAGATGGGCGGCACATCCGTTTAATTACAGAAGTATATTTTGGTTTCCCTTCTAATCCTCTTTATGAATTTCATTCTTTTTGGAAAAAAATTACTGGTTAAACTTTGCACACGATGCAATGTACAGATGTTGTAGGATAATATTATACACATGAAACAAACCGAAACTTACTAACCAGTGTCAACCCCATAAATTTAATAATAAAAATAAATCTTCAAGTCATTTGTTTAAGAATCCATTAAGTAGGAAGAGATCATATTTTAGATCATCAGATGTCAAGTGAAGACAGGATCAAGAGTGTGGAAGAGAGAGAGGCAGTGAGAGAGAGAGAGAAGGAAAAGCTCCTAACCATCTGCGTGGACGTTGGCAAGTCATCTGAACTCTCCACAGCTCGCGTGCTGCTTCTAGGGCTGGAAACACAGTCCTCTCCCCGGTGCTGAGTTGTTGCGCGGGTTGAATGCCAGGTTGCATCACAAGTAAATCTTCTAATGGAGTCCTCAGCACATGTCATTGTGTTAGCAGGTCAAGACCACAGCATGGTGTCCCCAAGGAGCATGTGGGACCAGCAACAGGGAAAGTGTTGTGTGGGGAGTGGTTGCTGGAAGGGAGCAATCTACAACCAGTGATGGGGACGTCTTCTCTCCAGAGGCTAGCAGCCCCCAAAGTCAGAACGGCGAGGCTAAAACTTGTCCTCTTCTCTTCAAAACACTCCTCCTCCTGACTCCCATTCATCCATCCATTCATTCATCCGTTATTCACCTATACCCCTGGTCGGCAAACCGCGGGCTCGGGAGCCACATGCGGCTCTTTGGCCCCTTGAGTGTGGCTCTTCCACAAAATACCACCTGCGGGCGCGCACGTACAGTGCAATTGACACTTTGTGGCCCATGCGCAGAAGTCGGTATTTTGTGGAAGAGCCACACTCAAGGGGCCAAAGAGCCGCATGTGGCTCGTGAGCCGCAGTTTGCCGACCACTGACCTATACTATTCATTAGCTACTTTTATAGTCTCTGTGGTACACGAAGCATTCTATTTGGGAGTAGATAAAAAGTAAATAAAACTCTCCATAAATCAGTCATCCATGGAAATCTCGTAGTTATCACTGGCTCCGGGGCAGGTCTAATGTTTTTTTAGCTCTGCCCTGTCTTGTCTCTTGTTTGGACTTCTGGTTCTTCGGTTACCCGTCCTGTTTGGATTTATCTTACACACATGGCCAAGCTGGTTTCCTAAAAGTTCAAGTCTGACCAGACTTCCATCATGCTCAGCACTCCTCGGGGACTCTCCACGCCTAAGGAGGGAGCACAAATTTCAACACGAGCCCCAATTTCCTACGCCACCTCGTCTCCCCCTGTCCCCTCCGAATGTTCAGTTCTCTAGTCCGAAGATTGGAAATGCCTGGTGTGTATGCAGCCACCTCTTTCTCCCGCGCCCCCTGCAGACATCAGTAATTGATCGCAGCACCCCTCCCTCCTGTGCCCAGTTGCTGCCTCAGAATCTTCAGGCAGTACCAGTCGATAGGAGTGGAGGCTTCCCGTGAGCCTTAGTGGGCCGTCCCTCCTCTGGTCAACTTGTCAGAAGAAAAGGCACCTGAATCTAACTTGGATTCAGGCTTTGTGGCTGCTGCTTCCAGTTGTTTTTAAAGACACTCGGAGTAACCTGTTGTCCAATGTACACAGTCCCTAGCAGACAAAGGCTCTTCCAGACACTTAGAACAACAATCATGTCATTGACGTGGTTTCAGAAGAGTGAGTCACCTGTAGACACAGGTGTGCGGAGACCACGACCACAAACCATTTCAAAACCCTCTCTGTCCCTTCATGGGCTTCTGGGCTCTGACAACCACAAAGAAAGAACAGCTCCGGGTAGATCAGGTGATAGTTATAGCGGGCAGCAGAGTCCACCTGGTTCCAACCCAAAGCGACAGGGCGTTGACGGAGATGGACTCCTCCCGCCGGTTCCGCCAGCCTTGCCCGTGGCCCTGAGCGGCCTGCTGGGCTCGCAGGGCCGTGAACATGAACGCCTGGCGGGTCCAGCCCTGAGCGCTCCCAGGCAAACACGGCCACCACCCTCCTGACAGCAAAGGAAGAGGCGGGTGACATTAGAACTGAGCACCTGCCTAGGGATGAGCACGCTTATCCTTAAAGAGCGAAGACGTCCGGATACTTCTCACAAAGGGAACCCCAGAGCGGCCTAGAGAGAAACTTCACGGCCGCACGGGCCTTCCTGGGCCCCGGGCCCATCGGCACATCCGGGAGGACCCCTGGGAACCGCCCACAGCCTGGGCTCGGGAAAGCACATCAGATTCCTTCTCCCGAGGAGGGTGCAGCCTTGGCCAGAAACATGTCAATGACTTTTAATTAACCTTCTAGTTGTCACATGCCCCAGTCAGAGCTGGTGTCACGATAGAGAAGCTACGGCAAAGGGCCAGCCCTGGGCCTGCGGGAGAGGCCGTGAGAGGCGACGGCAGTGCCCAGCGCACCTCGCACACAGCCCCGGGCCGCTCCTTCCTGGCGCCGGTCCGAGTGGCTGGGATTTTCTCCACAAGGAGCTGACGGCCGCGGGGCATGTACTGTCTCCGTCTGACCGATGGCAAAAGCGCCACCTCCATGCGGAGAGCGATGCCGCCTGCGTGTGCCCTGTGCCCGGGAGAGAAGCCCTGCCGAGTCTCCCGCCCTCGGGCATCGGTGAAACCCCCCCTGAGAGGCCGCTCCGCGCCTCCCCTGAGATGCTCCCCAGCGGGCCCGCGGCCTGCTGTCCTAGGACGCCCGAGCCTTAGCAAAGCCCCAGTGTTTGCTGTGGATCCCGTCGCTGGCAGATTCCATCGACCATGGAGACAGCGCCGCTGGCTCTTCCTGTTGGGCACACGAGCCATTTGCCTTTTTAAAAAAATACATCTTGTAGCTCAGCCGGCGTGGCTCCCGAGATTTGAGCATCAACCTGTGAACCAGGAGTTCAAGGTTCGATTCCCAGTCAGGGCACATGCCCCGGTTGAGGGCTCCATCCCCAGTAGGAGGCGTGCAAGAGGCAGCCAACAGATGATTCTCTCTCATCACTGATGTTTCTCTCTCTCTCTCTCTCTCTCTGCCTCTCTGAAATCAATAACAATATATCTAAATTTTTTTTTAAATACAACTTGTAGTCTTAAAGAAATGAGTGTGCATTTCCCCAAACCTGGAAAATCCAACCAAGCTGAAAGCAGATCACAATGACTCCGTGTCCCTGTCCAGAGCCAATTCCATCAGCCACTGTGCACAGTCCTGCTCTTGTTGTGGCTTTTAGTGGCCACGGAAGGGGATGGCTGGGTGCAGGGAGTACCGCCTTTCCACGGCACCTGGGACACGGAGGAGAGCCGCCGGCTCCGGCCTGGGGGGGGCACAGGTGACCCAGCCTTCTGCCTGCTGTAAACCCCACCGCCCCTCACCCCGCCCGTCTCAGTCTGTCAGTCCACATGTAAGCATTCCCTGAGCACCGCTCTGAACGCGCCCCACCATGCTCACACCGCCTCCTCCCTCGCTCCCTAAGAAACGTGATGTTTCAGTCGGGATATTCGTGTCCCCGGGCCCCGTGACAATGTTCCCCAAGCCATGCGGCTTGAAACGCCAGACGTGGATTGTCTCACAGTGGCAGGCGGAGGGAGCGAGACCTCGGCCACGAACCGGGACGGGATTAGCGCTTGGCCCCGTGGCCGGGCTGCGCTTTTGGGGAGGACGTCTCCCCGAGTGGCAGGGTGGGGGGGGTCACAAATGCCAGGCCTTGAGCCGGGACCCCAGGAGGCACGAAGTGTGGGGCAGCCACGGGCTCAGCTTTGCACATGAGCGAGCGCTCTGAATTCCCACGGGACAGCGGGCTTTCTAAAGTTAACCCTGGGCTGTGGGGCTTGGGGTTTGGGGTTTTCAGCAACCACTATAATTAGAGTTTCCTTTGAGATCAAGCGCTGACTCTAGAAATGGGCCCGGGTTGGTGACATCACGACTTAAAAATGCACGTAACGGACACCCAGGGCGAGCTGGTCACACTCGGCTCCTCACGGGGCGGCCGCGGGCTGCCAAGGAGCGGAAACCAGGAGCTAGCGGGCAGCGGTGTAAATATAGACGTTCCACCTCGCCGGTGCGGAGCGGGAGGGCCAGCAGCCCGGGCGCTGATGGCTTCACTCTTCTGGGCGCCCTGAGCTGCGGCCACCTGGGCCTGTGTCCACCTGTCCCTGCGGCTAAGGGCAGTAACAGCCTCTGAGAGGGGCTCCAGGTCCTCGCGAGGTTCTACTCTCTCTCCCTCTCCCAGGGGCTGACACACAGGCAGGACATATTTTTAAAAAATAAAAGGGGCCCTAACCGGTTTGGCTCAGTGGATAGAGCGTTGGCCTTCGGACTGAAGGGTCCCAGGTTCAATTCCGGTCAAGGGCATGTACCTTGGTTGCGGGCACATCCCCAGTGGGGGGTGTGCAGGAGGCAGCTGATCCATGTTTCTCTCTCATCGATGTTTCTAACTCTCTATCCCTCTCCTTTCCTCTCTGTAGAAATTCAATAAAATATATTTTTAAAAAAATAAAGGGTAAAAAGTATGCAAGGAAAACGAATGAAGATGAGTTATCCTGCCACAGGTTTTCAAAAGGGGTGAGTCATCGATGGGCCGATCACCTTGTTCAAAGCTACTTATGTCAAAGCGTGGATGAGAATGGTGAGCTGTGTGCACGCGTGCTCACAGCCGTGTGGTCACAGCAGCCGAGGGTGGAAGCAGCCAGGTGTCCGTCGGCGGACGCGGGGACACACAAGGCGGGTGCACCCTTGCAGTGGAATGTTACGCAGCCCCAGAAAGAAAGAGGTTCTGACGCGAGTGTGAGCCTTGCAGACGTTATCCTAGCGAAGCGAGCCCATCACAGAGGACCAGTCATGTCCGGCTCCGTTCCTATGGTTCCCGGGGGAGGCAGACTCAGAGGCAGCACCGGGGACAGTAGTGTCTGGGGCTTGGAGGACGGAGGACGGAGGAGTCATGTTCAATGGGGACAGAGTTCCAATCTGGGAGGATGAGCAATCTGTGGAGATCAATGGTGATGGCTACACAATGTGAATGGGCTTAACCCCATAGAAAGTCCACTTAAAAATGCTTAAAGTGGTATATTTTATGTTGTGTATATTTTATCACAATAAAATATACAGTTTGGCTCAGTGGATAGAGCATCAGCCAAAGAGTCCCGGGTTCGATTCCGGTCAAGGGCTGGTACCTCAGTTGCAGGCTCCTCCCCAGCCTGGGCCCTGGTCGGGGCTCATGCAGGAGGCACCAATTGATGTGTTTCTCTTACATCAATGTTTCTCTCTGTCTTTCCCTCTTTCTTCCACTCTCTCTAAAAGTCAGTGGGGAAATATCCTTGGGTGAGGATTTTTTTAAATGATAATAAATAAAATAAAATAAAAAATAGGGGGAAAGAATGTTTAAGGAGCTCCGTTTCTGCAAAGGGGTATTTGAACAAGCGTGTGACCTGCTGTGTGGACATGTATGTAAATGCTCTGGCTGCCCCTCCCCCCACTGAGCCTCAGAGCCTGGGTTTTAATTTGAAGGTTCGGGAGGAAAACGGGGGAGCGCTTCACTCCGCAGGTTCAGACCCTCTCCGCAGAGTCCCGTGGGGAGGGGTCGCCAGCGGCCCCGGGAAAGCAATGTGTCCACCTGGAATGAGAGGAGCGAGGGCGGACTCACTGCCGTTCAGTTCGGTCTGAAGTGGGTACATTTCTTGGTGTGTTTCCGGCTGAAAGCTGTGCCCTCCTCCGTGGTACCAGGAGCCTCGAGAGCTTTCATTCTTGCTTCATCTCTTTGGCCAGAAGCCGTCGTCACCATGATGGCATCGCAG
>NW_005871854.1:115245-117724 GCF_000147115.1 Myotis lucifugus | reverse complement strand
CCGTTCAGTTCGTTCGAAAGAGGATCCATTTCTTGATGTGTCTCCGGCTAAAAGCTGTCCCTCCCTCCTTTGTCCCAGGAGCCTCGAGACCTTCAATCTTTGCTTAATCTCTTTGCCCAGAAGCCGTCGCCCCCATGAGGCCATCCCGAGGGGGGGGGGGGGGGGGGTGGGACCTATGGAAGGCTTTGCTTGTGGGATTAGACCACACTCACAGTAGCAGAGGTTTATGAAAATGGCGGGTGGTGAGGCCATAAAAGGTGCTAAGATGCTGAAACCTACCCTGGAAAGTAGCAGAGAATCGTCTAACTCGGTAAAATCGCGTGAAGGCCACACCCCGCAGGTGGCTGGGCTGTCGGTCTCCAACAGGGTCACTGTGCTTTGTCCACACGTCCGTCCAGCATGGGACGTGAATTCCGTCCAATCCCCCACCCGCCTGCGCGCTCGGCTTCCGGAGGAAGAGGTCTCGGCTGCTTTGTTCACGTTCTTGTTTAAACTCCTACCCCGGTGCCCGGCCGGGATCGCCACCGATTCACAGCGACGCCCAATGCTCAGGGCGGCTCTTCAGGTGCGTTTCAAAAATGAAGCGCTGGGAGAAGGCGCACGTTCCCTCCGCAGCGTGACTCACGTCTCAGAGGTTGCATCTGACAGTCTTTCAGAAAGGTCTGCAGAGCTTGGTGAGGGCAGAGACCTGCGTCTGAGAATACCCGCTACCCAGCATCAATTTCCCACACCCGCCACCTCCTGGCTTGTTCTGCAAGGAGACCCCCCGGGGGGGAAGAAGTATTTTTACCTCCGTGCAAACTGGGTGAATCATTTTCCCCGGAAGCGTCAGGTCCTGCTGGGGCCCGAGGACGGGCTCCCCTGCAGCGCCGGCCACATGGAGCCGCAGGCGGCAGCTCAGGAGGTCAAACCCGGCAGGTTCCTTCCCTGGTCTCCATGTCGCCCGCCTCTTAGTCGAGCCGAGCTGTCTGAGTGCTCACTGTCGCTAGATCCCGGCTCCTTCTCGCCACAGTCCCCTCTGTCCGTGGTCATCGTTGCAAAACTTCGGCCTGCGCATTCACCCAAGGGATGAGGTCTGGCGTCGAGCGCGGGCATCCAGGAGGCTGGTTAAGAGCACGTGCTCCGGAGCCACTGTCCCGGCTCAAACTCCCGCCTGCGGGGCTGGGTGACGTCAGGCAAGCCCACCGGCAGCTCTGTGCCTCAGTTCCCTCCTCTCTACAGCATGGACGATACTAACTGCACTGCTGTGAGAGGGCTGACATATTACCTTACAATGAAGTCATATATCCCTGCAGTGTCTGCCCTGCACCAAGCATTATGGTGTGTCTCATAACACTGTAATTTTACGTAGATATTTCATGTAATGTATTAAGTTTGCGGAAGCTTTAAGTGCAGCCCTCATGACTATAAAGCCATCCTTATAAAGAATAAAATCAGGCCCTGGCTGGATTGGCTCAATGGATAGAGCGTCGGCCTGTAGACTGAAGGGTCCCGGGTTCGATTCCAGTCAAGGGCACATGCCCGGGTTGTGGGCTCGATCCCCAGGAGGCAGCCAATCAATGATTCTCTCTCATCATTGATGTTTCTATCTCTCTCTCCCTCTCCCTTCCTCTCTAAAATCAATAAAAATATATTTAAAAAATAATAAAAGCGGGACATGCAGAAGCGAGCGCCATATATGAAGTAAGGAGATCTAAAAAACAACCTGATAAGGAATACAATAAAAACATCTGATGCCCGTAGATGCTGTCCAGGACCCTGGTGGCTGGGGTCAAAGGTCGAGCTGGCAGTGCTGGCGACTGGCCGGATGTTTCCAACTCACAGGCCAGAGGGCAGGTGTCATCAGCCTCCGCTGAGAGGTCTCACCTCCTTGGCCACATTCATCGCGTCACCTCCACCTGTGTGTCTGGTGGCCCGAGCGCCAGCTCTCCTCTGTGCAGTGGCTAAGGGTCGGGGTCGTCCCTCCGTCACATCCTGTCTGGGTGGGTCTCCTTCGAGGAATGCGGAATTCACACGCTGTGGATTGCTTCCAGAGTGTTGTCGCACACACTACCTCCCCAGCAGCAGAAGTCACCCCGTCCCCCGCCTCTGAGACACTAGCCTCCAGCCCCTGAAACACAGCTCTGCGTCTGACAGGGTCCTGTGTCTGTCACTCAACACCGAGCGGCCACTGGCGGTTCCTCTCCCATTTGTGTCAGAAAATCAATCAGCAAAATCCTGAGACTCCTTCCACCGTTAGAGCGCCCCCTGGTACATGGTGCAGCCCCCCCCCCCCCCCCCCACGAAAGAAAACTCCTCTACTCTTAAAGGAAAAGCACGTTATGGAATCTGCCCGGGGCTCTTGTCACCAAAATCTTATTTAATTAATAGAAACCCAGGGGGTGAAAACCCACGCCCCGCCCACCCAAACAGGGCTTTGGCATTATGGGTTAAGGCCACAGGCCCTTTTATAAAAATAATTTTTAAACTGTGGGGGACG
>NW_005871854.1:97125-114596 GCF_000147115.1 Myotis lucifugus | reverse complement strand
CGGGCCGAGGAAAACGGAACTTGTGAGTGTGCGCGTTAGAAAAGCCGTGTGAAATGGGTCACCCAAACAATATTGATCTCCTGCGCTTGTGTGTCTAGTCCGACAACACCTTCCCCTCGGCCAACAAACAGCAGACATGGCGACAGACACGATGCAAACAGGGAGCCTGTGAGCATCCGCAGGGGCGTTCGCATCTGCACAGGATGCTTCTCTGCTGCTCTGAAGACGAGTTTCTGCTCTGCGCTCCCTGCACAGCCATCCGCACACTCACAGCAGGTGCTCCCAACACGGGCCGCGCCGCCTCTGCCCACGTGGGCCGGGCTGGGCAAGGAGGGAGGGGTGGTCCCTCAAACACCCACCAAAGGAATTCGAGGTCCATTCTCAGCGGGACCAGACCTGTGATGAGCTGGGCTTCACCCGGGAGGGGTTCTCCGTCGCTTCCTCCTCTCACTGCGTCCACTCCCTTCTCTCCACGTGGTCCTTCCTTCTTCTGTTAATATTTCCTCCCGTGGGGCTAAGTCGGAACTTAAGATGTTCTCCAGTTGGCAGACAGGAAATGGCACCCTATGGGAAATACCTTCACATGTCTTTCTCCTGCTACTTTATCGTAGAAAAGAGTTCAAGTCCTATTGATGGGGCAGCAGGGAGGCTCGGAGCGGTCTAACAGGGCATCTCGTCTAATCCTCACACGGAGCTGAGAGGAGTGGCCCCCGTCTGTAACTCAGGACACAGAGTCATCGGCCGGCCAGGGGAGGCCACCGTCTGTTAGCCATGCTCTGCTCTCAGCACGTCAAGTTCAAGTGGGCTCGCTCTGTCAGCCCGAGTCCCCAGACCTCTGTGCTGAAGACCAAAGCCCGTCCAATCAGTGGCCCCTTTCCTGATCAGTTGCCCATCAATCCAGAGACAGACAGAAGGAGTGGGGCTCGGGCGGTTCAAAGGGCCAGCGTGACTGTAGCCCGAAGCCAGAGTGCAGGGCGGGCTCAGACCGGCTTCCCCGGGCCTCGCTCCAGAGCCAGACAGAGTCCCTCGTCCATCTCAGGCGCCGCCCCACCTGTGCCGGCCTCCAAACACACCACGGAGGACACAGACCGGAGCGTGTGCTCCGGCCGCCACCACACAGAAGAGGGGGCTGGGTTCCCAGGGCAGCCGCTTCCTTCCAGACTCACCTACCCACCCGAGAGGGGAAGAGAGAGGCTGGGGACCACCTCCCCACACCCCCACACCCCCACCCCATGTGGCAGCAGCGGCCGGAGCGGGAAGACACGCTGCTCCCTGGAAGCACTCTCCATGGGGCTTTGTAGCGTGCGCACAGTAGGTGGTCAGACCTGCACGGTCGCTTCCTGGCAGGTGTGATGCCCTTAATATCACGCCATCCTCGTGGCTGAATTTGGACCCACGGATCCTGACAGAGGCCAGGATGTCGGGGAGCCCTCGCTCCCAGGGCCTCACGGACTCCCTGCTGGGCCCAGGGCCAGCACGACGTGGTCTGTCTTCAGTCCCGTTAATAGCGCCTGCGCTGCGGTCGGACGGTGCCCACGGGTGATCCTCCAACACGGCAGCGAAGAGTGGATCTTGCAGACTCAGCGACAAAACAAGGAGGCAGCCACGGGGAGACAGCGTGGCACAGAGGTGGCCTGCCTTCCTCCAGGGTCCCTAGCAAACCACGCTTTCATGGCTCCTCCTGCTGAGAGAGAGAGAGAGAGAGAGAGAGAGAGAGAGGCCCCCGCCTGGCCTGGAGACTTCCCGTCCCCGTGTGGAGCTAGTGTGTAGCGTAGCAGGCGGTTACTCGGTGCCTTCTGAACGCTGACCGTCTGAGCAGCTACACATACTTGACGGCGTTTCCCCACGGACAGGCCCGGAGGCCGCGCGGTCTGGCTTTGGGGACACCACCTGCCTAAGTCTCTCCCCAAGGAGGCGTATTTGTAGTCTCTGAAGCTCAACTCTGCGCTGAAGTGAAGCCATAGCGTCCCCCAGGCCAATCAGGGGCCTAAACACCGCTGTGTCCCCATCATACATGGCGGACTCTGTCAGGAAATCAATTAATTACTTTCAAGAAGCAGTTAGAGGATCCCGATAAAGCTGCCGCGTGAATTATTAAAGAACCACGCCGGGCCCACCCCGCCTGCGCGAAGCCCTGTGTCGTGGGGGGACAGGGAAGGGGGAGAAGGTGGAAATGGGCATTTGGCCCCGAACTGGATCCTCACGGAAAATAACACAAAGCCGAAGGCACCAAAATAAAGAGACGCAGTGAGGAGGCTTGGGATTGGGGCAGCAGAAGCAGGGCAAGGCCACCTGCTCAGGGCCGGCACCCCCCACCCCGCAGCCTGCCCGGTGCCCCGCGTGCGCGCCCGTCGCTCAGACACGGGCCCCGGGAAACCCTCCCCTCCGAGCGCTCTGCTCACCTGAGGGTGGGCGGCCCCCCTCATCCCCACCGCTGTCTCCTTCCCTGAGCCCCGCTCACCCCGAGGGAGCTCAGGCCAGGCCGGGGCTCCTCCCGCACCTGTCAGCCCGCCTGCCTCCAGCCCAAGCTAGGCCACATGGGCCACGGGGATGGGGGGCAGGGCCCTGAGAGTCCAGACAGAGAGAGGGTCCCCTCCTTCCAGGCTTTGCTGGGACCAAGTGGTTAAGAGTAATTTGTGCCCTAGCCAGTTTGGCTCAGAGCGTAGAGCGTTGCCCTGTGGACTGAGGGTCCCAGGTTCGATTCCCGGTCAGGGCACATGCCCGGGGTGCGGGCTCGATCTTCAGTGTGGGGCATGCAGGAGGCAGCCGCTCCCTGCTTCCCTCTCATCATTGATGTTTCTCTCTCCCCCTCTTCCTTCCTCTCTGAAAACAATACAAATATTTAAAAAAAAAAAAAAAAAAAAGACAGCTGCCTCTGTGCTCGGAGGGCGGAGCACCAGCGTCTTCCCAGCCCCGGCGCCCACCTTCCAGCTCGGTTTGCACAGGCGGAGGGCAGCGCTGACGGGGACGCGTGGGCCGTGGGAAGGGGGGGACAACACTGCGAGCCTATCCACTGAGATCCACGTGGTTCCACCTGCTTCACACACAGAGGAGAGAGAAATGCTAGCCGGCCTCCACTCCTCTCAGGGCCCCTCAGGGAGAGCACAGCAGGGTCCCACCCGCGCCCTGCGGCCCCCTGACCGCGACGGCATCGGGAGGAGGACGAGGACAGAGTCGTGTGGGGTCCCCGCAGCGCGTCCTGTGTGTGGGACCCGGCGTGGGTCTCTCGTGCAATCTCACACGAGCCGGCCCGCAGCATTCTGCTCTCCCAGGAGCCAGGTTCAATTGGTGGGAAAACAAAAGGCATAAAATAGTTGCATAGGGTGATCCTAAAAGTAACCAACAAGGTTCTACCTCCTGTGCCCAGCACCACACGTGTTTGCACACCCGCCCCCCTCAGAAAAAAAAGAACGATTATAGCAAAAGGAGCCCCTTCCTCTTTCTTTGAAGCTAAGATAAGCCTTCGTGTGCCCGCATGCGAACCTTTGGGGGAATTCTGTGTCCATGCAAAAGAAGTTCATTTGACAACGGCCTTTGGGTGATCAAACGCGTCTGATAACGCACACACGGAGGACTTGAGCAACGGAGAGCTGCCCTCGGGAAGGCGGGACGGGGGGGGGGGGGGGTGCAGCCCCGTTATCTGCAGCCCCGGCGCTGAGAGATAGCGGCCGAGCGGGCCTTTATCTGGGCCGCACAAGAGTGGAGATTGCACTCGGAGCCTCCGCCAGCGCAGCCCAGGAAACACCTTGCAGGGCTGATGCAAGAGCTGCCGTCGGCGGTGACGGTTGACAGTGTTACAACACAGCATTGAGCAAGGCCTGCTGTACCCTCCGCGTCTGTATTTACACCACTCCCCCCCCTCACCCCCCAGAGTCAGCGAGGATGCTCGGGGCCCCCTCCATTCCGCCCCCCCGAGAGACAGCTCGGACGCTTGGGGTGACATTTTTGCTCTCCCTTCCTTTCCATGTAGACCCTTAGAGAGAGGAGAGACAGTCTGCCGCCTCCTCCCCCTGCACTCCTCTGCCGGTTGGCACTGCGGTTGGCACTGCCGGCGGGAGAGGCGCGGGGGCATCTTGGTGGAGTATTGCTTCTGGAGACTTTCGGGGCGCGCTCGCGCTCGGCGTCTCTCCTTGGAGATTTATTACTCGGCTCCCGAGACCTCCTCGCGGGCTGGAGTTTAATTTATGTGATTGCGATCAGGAAACCACTTGGAAGGGGAAGAAATCAATTTAGCTTTTCGTCAATTGTAAGTTTTCTGTGAACAAAATGTTGCAAGCCCCTCCCTCTATTTTTTAAAGAAGTGACGCGTGGCTGCTGAGGAGAGGCAGGTGTGGGGTGACGGGCACCGATGAGCAGGGTGAGGGGCCCCAGATCAGCCACTGCTCCGGGGCCTGGGAAAGCACCCCTCTCTCGGGGCCTCTCCTCTCTGTAGAAGTGAGCGGATTGTAGAACGTGCTCGCCGAGCCCTCTCGCCTGCAGATGGACTTGCTGCTGCTCCGCGGGAGGGCGGCCTCCAAGACAGTGTCCCCCCGATTCGTCCTAGGGTCCCCTCGGCCTGGATGCTTCACTCTCCGAGGGCTCAGGCCGCGGACTGGGTCTGGATGTAACCCTTTGACGGGGCAGGGCTCTGGGCTTGGCCAGTGAGGAAGCCGAGGCAAGGGAAGTTAGGGGCCTGCAGAGAGTCACAGAGACTCGCCCGACTCACAGATACAATGAGTGTGTGTGGGGGGATCATTTTAGGCCAGAGGCTTCCGGCCGCGTGGGACCCCTTCCGGAAGCCCCGCGGCTCTGTCATCCTAGGAAACATGGGGTCCCATCTATCCTCTTCAGCTTCTCCTGGGCCCTTTCCTCTCTTTGGCTGCCGCAGTGCCTGCCCTTACGCTTTGTGATCTACCGCCCAGGAGTGGCTGCCACCTGGGCCTGCAAGCCCCGCGGGCGCCTCCCTGCTCTTCTCTACGTCAGGGGTGGAGAGGTGCCCCTCGGCCCCCGGGAGAGTGCCACATGGGGTTCTCCGCTGTGGCTGTCTCGCTCTGGGAAGCCCCCCCCCCCCCGAGTCCGCACACGAAGGAAGCGCTGTCCTTGCAGTCACCCTTCCTCCCGGCTCCAAGCGCACCATCAAGTCCTGATGAATAATGAATCCAGATGACTTCACCCAGGCACCTCCTGGCACCGCGCGCCCCATAACGTCAGCGGAACCGGGCTGCTCCCTAAAAACGGCTCGTGGGCTCTAAATACAGGGCTCTAATGCGTTTCCTATTTAAACCAGAGGCCACGGGCTCAAGCCCAAGTGGGCGCCGCTCCTTAAGTACCATTCTGGAAAGCCGCTGAAATATTCATCCCCTCCGCGTCCCGGGGCCCTGAAGCAGCGTGTGTCCTTGCAGCGGCATCTGGAGCAGCCCGCTCCGCCCGCGAGCTGGGGAGGGCCCGCCTGGCCCCCACGGCCCCTGAACACAGGCACGTCTGTGGCTTCTTGAGAGAACTGTGAGGACAACACAGCTCAGAGGCTGACGCCCTGTGCCCCTGGCCAGGTGGCTGCTGGCACTGCCCCTCTCCATGTGACCAACGGCATGTGGCTTAACCTCTTTAACCCTAAGGGGGCAATGGCTCCAGACATAATAGAATGACCTAGTCCAGTGGTCGGCAAACTCATTAGTCAACAGAGCCAAATACCAACAGTACAGCGATTGAAATTTCTTTTGAGAGCCAAATTTTTTAAACTTAAACTATACAGGTAGGTACATTGTTATTCACTTAATTAGGGTGCTCCTAAGCTGGCCTTTGCTAAAAACGTCCTCAATCTGATGGAGGTACGTTCGCTGCGGTCGACCCCTTCCAACTCTCCCATCCACACCCGTCTTGTGTACTTGTTTCTCTATCTCCTTTCGTTCATCCTCTCTGTATGTCCAAACCATCTCCACATACCTTTCTCAATCCTCGACACTACATCTTCTTTCACTCCACAACGCTCCCTAAAATTAACTTAATAAACAAAGTTTTAAGTCAACTTCGCACTATACATGCGCGCCCGCACGTGGTATTTTGTGGAAGAGCCACACTCAAGGGACCAAAGAGCCGCATGTGGCTCTCGAGCCGCGGTTTGCCGACCACCGCCCTAGGGGATGGAACGAGACATGCAGGGAAGGCCCTCTCCTCTCTCCCTGGAGTCCCCAAGGAGCTCAGGAAATGCCAGAGACCCGTCGCCTCTGCCCACTACCATTTGCTCTGCCATCTGCACAGGCACCTGAGTTGGTGAAGGCACCGGGCGGGCGGGCGGGCGGGCAGGCAGGAGGCGGAAGCGTGTGGTGCCGCCGGGCCTCGGGGCTCAGGGCCGGTTCAAGCCGAGGTGATGGCGTGCGGCACGCGGGGTGCATCGGACAATCGCCTGTCCCCCCCCGCTCTGGCTCATTTAAGAAAAAACCCTTCTCTGCGCAGCTGCCTAAGAGACGTGGCCTTCGCTCGGCTGCTTCCTCGTTTTCAATAATCTCGGGTGGTCTCTGCCCACTGCCGTCTTGGCACACAGAGGGCACATTGGACATCAGCTGAGAGAGGGCATTTCTCTCCAGGTGTTTCGTTTAAGTTTGCTAAGTCGTGTCCCAGTTTCCTCTCCTCCTTTCAGGAAGAGGTGGACTCCCCAGGATCGGCGTCTGTCGTCACTCGGAGACAGGCAGCAGCGCCTGCTCTGCCTGGTGGAGAACAGATCTCAATGGCAGCCTTTTTCTAAGCAGGTCCAGCGCCATCATATCCGAACGTCTCAATCGGGCTTGGCCGTTGTTTGGTTGAGAAAGAAACAAGGATGATTCAAAAGACGTCTCCACAGACACGCTCCCCTTTCCGTGTCAGGGCCTTCTTTATGAAGATGTGCTTACCACCAGAACATCTCTCCTATGACATTACTCATGTCACCTGAATCTGTAGCCGCTACGAGGCAGATCCTAGGAGTCTCCTGAAACTTCACGTGATGACGGAGTGGGCTGGCACTTCCCCTGTGGCTGGCTCTCGGAGCTGTTGTTTTATTGCGCACCACAGCGTGAACTCTTACGGCTTCTGTGCGGAATGGCAATCCCAGGGCCTCCCAAGAAGGCAGGGGAGTGAGAGTCTCAGCCCGTGACTTCCTAGAAATAGGAAATTTTCGCGTCTGAAGGCAGCGGGATTCATGTGGAAGGATGTGTCTTGTCTGAGCGCCTGCAGACACTCGAAGACCAACATTGGGCGATTCATTATTAAATCGATCCACGTGGATATCCCAGCAATTCCTTCACAGAGAACTCCACATCTTGCTCTTGATGGTGGAGTAGATTTTCCACGTCCAAGACAGATGGGTGATGCGGCACCCAACATTTATCTCAAGCCTTTACGCTTCCTTTCTAGAGAGTTCCGCTATAGTTGGGGGAAATTTCTCTGCAATCGGGTAGGGGATCACAAATAGGAAATTTTTTTATTTCTGGGGGTTGGGGGGCCGCATCAATTTGAGGTACCGACAGTTATAAGAACAAAGAGTCTTATAACTGCTTATTCTAAAGATAAACTAAGCTATGTGTGATTAACATCCATTTATTTCTTAAATTATTATGATTTTATCATGCAATCCAGAGTGAACCCTCACAATTGTGCTGACATGGACAAAGCAGTCAGTGCAAAGGCTGCCTGTGCATACCTTTCGGTGCTTGTGGTGATAAGACGTGGGGGACATGTATGCCCCCTTGTTTCTCTCTAACCTCAGTCTTATGTGAACCTTGGACAGAACCACAAAGCCTTGCTCTGCGGTCTCCCCTGGGTTATGTCTTCAGAGCCCCTGGGACCCGCTGCAGACCTTCAGCGGAAGCTGCCTCACTGAATGGAGCTGTGGCTGTACTTTAACGGGCAGGTGGCTAGCAGATTGATATATTGATGGGTTTCTGAAAAATCTGTGTTACCTTTCAAAATCAGCCTAGGGATAGGAATTGCTATTTGAGGGTGAGTATCATTTACCCCTTTGCAATTCTGCTTGAAACCAGGACCGATGAGAAATGAATCTCTGCTCCCCACGAACCCACGCTGTTCGTATGAATTCCGTAGGGAACTAGCTTTGCCGGAAAAGAAAGGGGTGCGAGATGCTTCGGTCAGAGCTCGAGGAGACCGTGCGCTGTGCATAGGCCGGGCCCTCGGGGCTGGCGACCCCGAAGTCGCCGCGGGCAGTGCCAGGGGCTGGCTGTGGCTCGTCCGTGGCTGTGACCAGCATTGGTGGCGCTGACAGTGGTTAGCTGGCCTTTGCAGTCCCGTTGTCGCTGTGCGTGTCCTGCTGCCTCTGAGTCAGTCTCGTGATGCTGTGAGCTCCGCTTCGGGTCGGCTCAGAGGGAGCATAGGGGCCCAGAGGGGGGTGCTGCTCAGTGGTCTTTGCTGTCAGCCGGTGGGACACAGGGCTGGGCGCTGGCAGAGTGGCAGCAACAGTGCTCTTCGGGATGAGCTGTCCTGAGCGGTCACGCCAGGGCTGCCGGTCCGTCACAGTAGCCACCGGCGGCGGGCGACGCTTGAGGACCTGGGTGTGGCTACGTGGACTTGCGACGTGCTGTAAATGTAAAATCCACGTAGGATTTTGAAGACGTACAATAAAAAAGAACGTAAAATATCTCAATAGTTTTATATTGATCATATGCACAAATGGGAATGTGTGGGAGATAGTGGGTTAAACTGATTGAAATATATGATAAGACTTAATTTCACTCATTTCTCTGTGCTGTTTTAATGTGGCTGCTGGCAATTGAACATGGACGCATACAGCTCGCATCACACTTCCAGGGGCCAGCGCTGCTCTAGAGTGAGGAGGCAGCCCGCCTGGCTAAAGGCACGGGCCGCGAGCGGTGAGGGAACCTGACGGGTGCACGTGGCGCTGTGAGCCGCTCCCCAAGGGCCCCACACGCTGCTCACACCTGGTGCCACGCGGGCCAGCGGCGTGGGCGTGGCCGCCTGCTGAGTCCCAGGCCGGGGGTTAGGACGGAAGATCCTGGGGTCCATTTCAGGGTTCTGCCGCGACACTGGTTTCTGTTCCAAAACCTATGATCAAGGCCAGTGATGGTGAACCTTTTGAGCTCGGCGTGTCAGCATTTTGAAAAACCCTAACTTAACTCTGGTGCCGTGTCACCTATAGAAATTGTTTGATCTTTGCAACCATAGTAAAACAAAGACTTATATTTTTGATATTTATTTTATATATTTAAATGCCATTTAACAAAGAAAAATCAACCAAAAAAATGAGTTCGCGTGTCACAGGTTCGCCATCACTGGTTTAGGGCCACGCAGGGGCGTGGAGAGCATGAGGAAAAATGGAGACAGTTGGTCCAGGAGAGGAAACTTCACCCAGGGCAGAGGATCCGACCCCCTCCAAGATGGGGAGCAGGAGAGCAGCCCTTAATCCTGCGGACTGTGCTAAGGAGCTTGGCCTGGATTAGGGCGCGGAGGAAAGCTCAGATCGGATGGATCTGCCGACTGAGGGGCGGGCGACTCACCTGAAAGTGCGCCGGGAATTCATGGCGGCCTCTGAGGAGACCTGGGAGATTGTGAGAGCCTGAGCGAGCACAGTGGCCATAGGGATGGGAGGGTGATGGATTGTCACAAAGGAAGACGCCGAAGAAAGGACTTGGCAACCAATTGGATGAGGTCCCAGGTGAACCCATGGATCCCAGTCTGAGAGCAGAGAATCATGGGGAGGGCAGCTGGTCTGAGATGGGGGCCGATGGGTTCGACGGTCAGTGAGATGCACGTGACGAGTGTTCATTTCCTCACGGGGCTTCCATCTGAAACACGCACTCACATCTGAATGTTGGGCTTTCCCCCCCTGCAATGGCTCCCCTTCCTCTCCCTCCCTCAGGCACCTGCCTCCCGTCCCTACATCCCACCCACTTTCCCACCCTCCGCTCCACGGACTCGCTGCTGGAAAAGGCTCCCACGGCTCCCCTGCAGGCAGTGTCACTCCATCCTCACCCTCACGGCCTTTGAGACACGCCTTTCCTCTCAAAGCTCCCACCTGCCTTTGGTGTTGAAGACCCTCTCTCCGCTCCTGACACCCCTTAAGCTGGGTGATCTGAGATGGTCAGTGCTCGCCTGTCCATGGCACACTCCCCAGACAACCTGTGTGAGGACCTCAGCCGCCCCAGACCTCGGCCCTGAGCTCCTGCCTGTCCCACCCGCACCTACAGTTCTGGTGTGTGAATCCCAGGTGGACCCTGATGTCCTCCTCCACACCCATCCGCTGCGGGTCTTCACTGCCTTTGCTGGCACCTGGGCACAGGGCGGGGTACTCATCTCTCTCCTTCGCCTCCCCCCTCTCCCATCTGCATGTTTCCACCTGAATAGATGCTCACGATGCTTGTCTGACCCCTGCGGGGGCTCTGTCCCCTCCGATTCATCTCCCCACCACACACACACACACCTCTGGGAGATTCCTTTTCCTAAGGTGTGAGCCACGTCCCACCCCCGATTTCACGGCTCTGGTCGAACCCATTGCCTCCTGTGGGTGTGCACATGTCTTCGGGCTGTGTCAGCTGCACGTGGCCTGTGCGTGTCCAGGTCTGCCCGCATTGTGTCGTCTGTGAGCTGCCACGCCCGGCCTGTCCCAAACCCACGCTCCAACTATCCCAGCACTGGCCTGGCGAGTGAGGTTTCACAAGTTCACGACTTTCTCATGCTGATCCTCCTGCCTGGATTCCTTCTCTTCCAGCTCCTCCCACCTCCCTAGACCCTTCCTGCAACCCTCCCAACCACCTGGTAAAAACCTACTCAACCTCCAACAGGCAAATCAAACATCACCTGGACTAGGAAGGTATCTTCCCCGAGCCCCCCGGGCAGGGCCCTCCCTCTCCCTCCCCCTCCCATGTCTCCTACCTCCCCGGCCCCTGCACGTGCCCAACAGCAGCCTGACACTCTCTGTTCTCAGGTATCGGTATCGGTCCTTAGCCACCCAGGAGCCTCGCACCCTGCCTGGCGCACAGGGAGCATTGGAGGGATGCTGATGGGAGGAAAATGAAACACTTCCTATCTGGGAATGCCCTCCAGGTGCCATTTGAAAAAACAGTGGAAGCAGGAAAGGAATAGGAATCCATTTAACATTTATTATCAATTCAAAGGCCTCTATGCGAATGGACCTTGACTTGCTCCTCAAACTCTGTGGCTTCCCAGGAGTCACTTCAGGATAGGCCTCCCGAAGCCTTGAGGTTTGCATGGCGGGGAATTTCAGGAATACTTTCCAGTGGAGACCATGAGACGGGGAGAAAAGTAACAGATGAGATCAGAGTCTCACTTCTCAGAACCCGACAACGGCCGCCCATAGGAACACATAGCTGTGGTCAGAAAAAAACATAGCTCATCATGCATGCAGACCCATATGTGGATAAGCGTGCGTATGTGTGCGCATGTGTGTGTGTGTGTGTGTGTGTGTGCATAGAGATCAAGAGTGAAGCGAGCTTGTCAAGTTTCCTAAACTCTCCAAGTAGGAGGTTCCTGGTCTGTAAATGGAGATGGACATGGTATTGCCATGAGGATTAAAGCAGGCGAGGGAAACAAACGCACTTGGCCATGGCCTGGAATATTAGTGGCACAGAAGGAGGGAGGGAGGGAGGGAGGGGGGTGGGAGGGAGGGATTGAGGTCTCTGCAGGATCAGCCACCACATGCAGCGCCCACAGTCACCAGCACACAGGCCTCTCCCCTCTAAGAGTTCAGGTTCCAGCACCTTTACCACCTGTACCTGCTCCTTGGACAAGTCCCTTCCAATCTGCACAGGGGCGGCTTCCCTTGGGGACACCTGGCCCCTCCCCTGCCCTCCTCCCCCGCACCCCCGCCCCCCGAGACAGCTGGGGGCACCGGGCAAAGCAAGCAAGCTTCCGCATCTCCTCACGGCTGCCTCGGTGTTCAGGTTTAGGAAGAAAACCCTGGCTTTCCTCTCAGAACCCTGAAACATTGGGCGCCCAAGGAAACACTTGTCACCCACGCCCCCTGCTTCCAGCCTCGGACATGGAGAGGCATCCCAGGGTCCGTCCCCAACCCCCACCCCCAGGAACGTCCAGGGTGGTCGGTCTGCTGGTCTCTTTGCCACACATGCAGCGCCTGGTCAGTCTGACTGGCATGGTCCCCCCGGAGCTGCGCCTGCGAGCACCCAGCTTGCTGACTTGGGGCACTTTGTCACCTTTTGCCCCCCACTCTCTCCAACCATCATTAGCGCAAATGCTGCTGCCCGGCCCTGACGCTGGGCTTTTTAAACCTCTTTATGGAGTCGTTCCAGGCACACGCACGCCGCAGTCTTGGTGTGGCAGGCGCTTCTCTGAGACTCGCCATGTTCAGCTCCTTTCATCTTTCACGGTGGGGCGGCCCTGCAGAACCCGTCATTATTTTAGTTGCTTTTTTTTTCTTTCTACTTTGGCAAAAATAGAAGACCAAGGAGCTGCAGATCTTGTTCTCCTGCCTCCTTAAACAGCGTCTGGAATAATGACCTCCTTTCTGCGTTTTAAGGGTTTTTAAAGCTACAGGAGACGAATATTGTGGGGTTGAAAGCTTTGGGTCTGCTGTGTTCGAGATGCTCAGAGTCTAAGGCCTTGAGAAATGGCATTTCCCGCAGGTCTGTGGCCGAAACGCTGACCATTCTCGCCACAGAAAGCTGATGGCGTGGCTTCGCACTCAGAGCACCATGTGTGGGTGTCACCCAAAAGGGAGGACCCGCGTCCTGGACGGTCCTCCCAGGGCTGCGCTATCGCCCTGCCCAGCGAGGGGCTCCCATGTGGAAGTTACCCTGGGGCACTGTGTTCGGTAATGATGGATAGCATCTGTTATTTTAAGAATGCGAGGTTTTGACACAAATAACCTGCCCTCCTCGCAAAGGGAAAGAGAGGAAAGCGAGCAGGAAGGAATATTTCAAAATCCTATCCTTGGGAGAAAAAGATCAGAATGGTTAGCCATCGGTGTGTTTCTCTCCTGAGGTGTATTCCCAATTGTTCCTTTTCATCACTTTAAAAAATGTGTATTTTTACTTCCTGCATCGAAGCCTCTGCCCCCTGACAGATGGTTACATGCTTTTGCGTAACTTCACGAGGCGCGCCGAGCCAGTCTGCACGCTCCCAGTGGGTCTGTAATGTCCGTTAAATAAACCTCGGTGGTTCCGTGAGCGATAGAGGCAGCGCGAGCAGCGGTAGAAAACGGGTCGCAGGCACAGGAACCCTGAGCATCTGTAACAGTTCATTTTTCATTTGCCGATTCACTGTTTTAAGCTCTGTTGGTGCCAACGCTGGACAACGTGCCTTAAAAAATCTCCAGTGCTCAGGAGTGTAAGAGGCAATACGCTGGCAAAAACAGTGGAGGGGCTTAGTTTTTCTACTTGCCTTGCCTGCAATTAGAATGAAATGCATCAACCATCGGTCAGTTTGGTGTTTGCTGTCAGTAGAGACATACAACTATTTTTCCTCTTCTCCTCTCTGTTCTTCCAGAATGTGCACACGGAATGAATCCATCTAGAGACTTTCACCGTATGTTAGATTCCCCATTATATTTTTATAAAATATGCATTCACATATATATGCATATGTATGACTTATGTATATATCCTGTAAGTGATGTATGATATAAATTAACCAAATAATTAAGGCTTTTTTTGCTGATTCAAAAATACTTAAAAGCTATTCTCTACATTATAAACGTCAAGCCCTATAAAATGTCCCCATGAAACCTTAAATGACACCCTCCGTGCAGCAGCTCTACCCCAGTGCATGCCACCGGGATAGGCGGCTCTCCCTGACTCTGCAGGAGTTTACTGCCTTTGTTCTGGGAGCGGCAATGCCTCACTTTTATGGGGGCAAAGTGTTTACTCAGCACCCCCTAACTTTGCAGAAGATGGGGTTTGACATGTTCTCCATCTTGCCACCTGTGAGCTGCACAACTGAAGCGTGAAGTTAAAGTGAAATAGTCACACGTCAACCACGGTACCCCATGGACCCCACCGAGACCTGCACTGGGAGGACTAAGGATTAGATTTCAAAAGGGAAGCTCCTCAAAGCCCCTCCAGAGGAAGAGCTGTTCCATTAACCCTCCAGGCTGGGACCGGCCGGGCAGATGGCGGGTCATCTGTGCGCACGTCCACAAGTCCCTCTCCTCCGAAGTTCCCTTCCCCGGGACATGGTGCCAACTGCAGGAATTGGGTCAGAACCGCTAGCAAAAAAAAACACACACAAAAAAACACATTCTCTGGATTTTATTTTCCCTTAAACGGCACTGAAAATAGAAAGAACTTTCAGGAATATCCCATTTTTAGAAGTGTCATTTTAGGAAGATTTGGCTCACCAGGGGAATTTTGCACTTAAGGGAATGCTTAAGATTCTAATCCCAACTTTCTGCATATTTTATTTTTGACAGGGTTTTGAAAAGGGAAAAAAATGTAAAATATTTAGATATTTTCTGAGACCACCTCTAGTGACAGATTTCCCTAAAGCTGAAGAAGAAAAGACGGCCTTGTTTTCCAGGGAAAGGGTTATTCTTCCTTTCAACTAACTCAGCGCTACCTTTAAAACTCACCGGGAAAGCCTACATCCCAGAGCAATGATGAGCCTTGTTGAAATTTCCGCCGGGGAGCCAAGAGGGAAAAGCCTGGCATAGGCATCTGCCCTACAGAGTGCTCAGTTCTACTTTGCTTTGTGGCAACGGGGTCGGGGCTACCCCAGGGGGTGCGGGGAGGGACCGTGGCCAGGGCCCTCTCCCTTCTCCCAGAGGCGGAGGGGAAAGGCTCTCTCGCCGCTGACCTGAGCCGCCTGGTAGGAAAGAGTTCATTCCACGCAGGAACTTCACGAGCTGCGTGAAAAGCCCTTCGCACTGGGGGTGCGGGTCCCCCTGCGCTGAGTCCCCCGCGCCTGCTTCCCACTCCGGTGCCCCGCGGCTACGGAAGGCGCTGCGGGGGTGGGTGTCTGGTTCGCAGGTGTGGGAACCCCAAGTGCCGGCCAGATTCGGAATAAACCAGCGGGACTGTCCTGCTATCACCATCCCCCTGGGCGTGCGAACCGGGGTGCGCTGGTTGTGATGCTCAGCGGGCATCTTGAAAGGCTGCACGGGGAACATCTATGGCGGAACCTCTCTCCCCAATAAGCTGGGAACTTGACTCCCGCCGGGAGGCCTGGGGGGCGGGGGGAGCCCGACCCGAAGCCCCTCGAGGGGTTTAGGGTTTCAAACCGCCCCAGCCCGGGAGGAGCCCCCTCTGACCCTCCTGAGGCGCGGGTACCCCGATCTGCGCTGTCCCCTTCGCTGGGCCCATGTTGGCCTGAGCCGCCCCGCTCCCCCGTAGCCCCCTGGGGATGTGGCAGGGAAGCCCCCGGAGCAGCCGGTGGGCTCCTGGGCGAATGCACGCGCCGGACAGCAGCGCTTCTCGCTCCCCGAGTCCTCCAGGGCGGGCGGCGGTCGGTCTGGTCTCCAGGCAGGGGCGCCGGCGCTTTGGTGACTGCGCGGTATTTGGAATCCCTTGGCCCACGCAGAGGGTGGGCGTTTGGGAAGGGGGGGGCTTTATTCATGAAGTGGGGCTTCTTAAAAAAAAAAAAGACAAATGAGTTTTCTGTCTCAGACTCCAGGCCAGTGAAACCATCAACACGCATCGGATGCGGGCGGTCCCTGACTTCCCGGAGGAGCAGGGCCGGCGCCCCTGGGAGAAGCGCGGGGGGCAGGAGGTTTCTGGGGACCCCCGCGCAGGACGGCCTGGGGCGGGCCGACCGCGGTGTCCGGTAAAGGGGCTTCGGGAAGAGACCCAGACGCGGGCCAGTCGGGACAGTAGGGACCCCGTGCCCCCCGGTTCCCGCGCCATCAGCTCCGCTGCTGGGCAGCTGGGGCGGGACGCGGCCGCGCGGGCTAGCTCCCTGGGCCGTTTCCTGTCGATTCGCCCAAAACTGAAGTTCTTCCAAGAGCGGCCCAAAGGCCGCGAGGGCCGGCAGAACCCGGCGCCTTCGGGGCGAATCCCGGGTGCAGTGCGGCTGCTGGGCGTCCGGGGCGGCGATCGAGGGCCGCTGCTGCCCCCTGGCGTCCGCGCGGCCGCGGCGTCGTCCTCCAGCCGCTCCGCCCGAGGCGCCTCGCTGGTCCTGGGACCCCGGCAGCCGCCTGGCACCCTCCATGGCCCTCGCCCCGACAGGCAGGTCCGCTGGCAGAGCCTGATGGGAGTGCGGGGCGGCAGCCCCCCGACCGCGCATCTGCCGGGGGAGGGGGTACGGGGGGCGGGGGGCCCCCATCTCGAGGGAGTTGAAGTTGAGGGCTCCGAGGGGCAGTTGGGGACGGGCTCCGTGTGCGCCCTACCTGGAGGTGAGGGACCCCCGCAGGGGAGGGAGGGACCCTCAGTGCGGGAGACAATGCACCGGGGCGGGTCCCCCTAAACTACGCACAAATGCCCGCGGCGCCAGGCCTAGCGGGAAGTTCCCGCTCGCGCGCGCAGGGGCAGGGAGAGTAGCCGGGCCGTTTCCGGGGAGCCGTGGGTGGGTGTGGGGCTCCGGCGACCCCGGCCCAGCGCGAGGTTTAGCGCCGCCCGCGGGGCAGCCGCGCTCGGAGGACGGGGGCGAACCCGGCGGTGCTTGCAACTTTCTTTCCAGTCGCAAGTTCTTTGGGGTCTTTGCTGACTGGGAACCCCCTTTGCTGGCCGCTAAGCACACTCGGCCGGGGCGAGGCGCGCTGCGTAATTAAGGCCGCAGCCCAGACGCGGCGAAAACACCAATTAAAGAAAACAAGCCAAGAGTGGAAACGACAAACACCAGACCCGTGTTGCGGCCGCCGAGAACCCTCTGGCTTCATTAGGACTCAGTGCCACTCCGCGGCCGCTGCCAACCCGCCCTCGGCCCCCCAGTCCCCTCGTGGTCGAGTCGCACCCACTCCGGGGAAGAGGGGGCTCGGGTGTGGCCGCCCGCGGAGGAGCTGGGGCTGCTCTCCGATCCCGGGAGCCTCGCGGCGGCCGCGAAGGCCGCTGTCTCTCCGGGGTGCGCGGGGCGTCTCCCTCCTGCTGGTCTCCTCCTGCCTCTCCGCGTGCCGTCCTCCTCTTCCTCCATCCACCTCCTCGGTCCCCGGGCCGCAGCTGCCAGCCGCGCCGCTGGGCACTGAAGGCCCAGGGCCCCAGGCCGCGCGCACCGGTGCGTGCGTGCACAGCCGCGGGGCGGGGCGGGGCCTCGGGGCGCGGGTGAGCCGGTGCGTGTGTGTGCACGGACGCGGGTGCGTGGGGAGCGCGGGGCGGCCGCCGACTCCCCGCCCCGGTGCGTACAGTAGCGCGCGGCGGCGGCGGGGGCGCGCGGGCCAATTCCAGGAGCCCTGGGCGGGGAGCCGCGCCCCGGTTGATACCGGAAAGGCCTGTGATTGGCCCGCGGCCGCCCCTATGCAAACGAGCTGAGGGAATGGAATTCCTCGGGCCGGGCTTACAGTAAAAGCACGTTCATTTCCAGGCACTCTCATTCATAGAGCCAGCGGGCGCGGGCGCGGGCGCGGCGGGACGGTCGGCACGGGCGCC
>NW_005871854.1:76949-96820 GCF_000147115.1 Myotis lucifugus | reverse complement strand
TTCGATTTTTTTTTTTTTCCTTTCGTTTTACTTTGAAATGAACCTGGTTTCTGGCTGGATGGTTCACTTCTTTCCTGGCTGTGGAACTTTCCCGGTGTTTCCCTTTGACACTGCAGGAGGAAAGTGCGCTGTGTCGCGAGGCGAGCCGCGAAGTTGCCTGTGCGTGGCAGTGTGCGTGGGAGTGTGTGCGTGGGTAACTCGAGCGGCCCCCCCACGTCCGTGTCGATCTGCGCTGCGGCGCCCCCTCCTCCGGAGGCCCGCTCCACCTGCTGCGGTTACACGGTGGTTGTGGGTACCGCGGGGCCCGGCAGTTCGCAGGCCGGCGCTGGGGAGGCCCTGGAGGAAGATCCGCTCGCTGCCGCCTCCCGCCGGGGCTGACTCACCGAGCCCGGCAGACAGCGGCTGGCTCCGGGAGTGCATGTCTGCGTGCGTGTGACTCCGCCGCTGTTCGACTCCCACCAAACCACGGGATCAGCCACAAACTTAACCAACATCCCCAAACCCGAGTTCTCAGATGTGGAGAGCTGTTTCCCTGTGTGTCATCAACGTGGACTTTTTTCTTTTTTAAGATCAGCTTTTCTTTGAAAAGCTGAATTTTTGGAACTGAGCATTCTGCCAGAACTTATTGAGAGACCATGACAAGTATTTCCACCCGGCCCTTCTCCAACTACTGAAGCTGATTTTCAAGGCTACTTAAAAAAAAAAAGCAGCGGACATTAATGGATTTCTGTTGTGTTTAAATTCTCTACAGATTGTCTTGTAAATATTTTATGAAGTAGAGCATATGTATATATATTTATATGTGTGTGTGTATATATGCACATACATTAGTAGCGCGACCTTCGGAAGTCGCGGCTCGTGCGTTGGAGGACCGAGGCCAGTTTTGCCTGATAAAAGCGGCGATGTTTATGGAAGACGACCCTGTATTTTCTGTTGTGTTGGGACGTTAGACAAAACTCACCTGGGAAAACTGACAGGCGGTTAACTACTGGAACTTCCACACTGTGCGGTTGCCGGTCCTTTCTCTCTCCGCAGACATGTTGTAGGGGAGTGTATGGGGATTTTGCACCCCGAAACTTTTGTGACAGCCAAAGACTGAGCTGAAATTCTCAAAGCAAGACTCGGACGAAGACCGTCCAGTCCCCCTTGGCATTTGGCTTTGGATTCTGGTCGCCCACTTTTAAAGCGCTCAGCGGCCGGATGCTGGGAGCCCTGCCCGCCCGGGTCTGAGGCCCGGCGGCAAACCCAGAACTTGCCCCTCCTGGACAGTTAGTCACTTAAGTCAGCCCCCGCCCCCCGCCCCTGCGGCAGTCCAGGCCCCTGAACTTGTATGTTGGTCTCCGGGGAGCTGCTGGCTGAAGATCCGCGCCCCCGCCGCCCTCTGCTAGGAGCTGTTTGCAGGGTCCTAACTCAATCGGCTTGTTGTGATGCGTATCCCCGTAGATGCCAGCACGAGCCGCCGCTTCACGCCGCCGTCCACCGCGCTGAGCCCGGGCAAGATGAGCGAGGCGCTGCCACTGGGCGCCCCGGACGCCGGCGCCGCCCTGGCCGGCAAGCTGAGGAGCGGCGACCGCAGCATGGTGGAGGTGCTGGCCGACCACCCGGGCGAGCTGGTGCGCACCGACAGCCCCAACTTCCTCTGCTCCGTGCTGCCCACGCACTGGCGCTGCAACAAGACCCTGCCCATCGCTTTCAAGGTATGCGGCCTGGAGCGGGTGGCGGGAGCACGGGCAGGCGGGCGGGCGGAGGCCGGCAGAGGCCGAGGCTGAGGCGACCTGGAGGCCAGCAGCCAGGCGGTTGCGTCCGGCCCCTAGTCCATCCCCCAAGCACGGGAGCCGGGGGATGCTGCGTTGCCGTGGCGACCCTCCCAGGGACCCGCCTCGGCCCACCCGGGCTGCCTCTGGGGAGGGCTGCAAAAATCAGAAGCCCCCAGACCTTCCCCGGAGGGCGGTCGGGACCTCCCTAGCGGGTCTTTAGCTTTGATACGAAGTAGCAAAAGTCAGAACCCACCGCCAGCGGCGGTGGCCGGGGCGAGGCTGGTTGCTCCCAGGCTCCCCTCCCCGCCGCCGGCTTAACCCCCAAACCCTCCTGCCTGTTCTCCATGGAGCAGGGGGAATGGGATGCTTTCAGACCTTGGGTGCCTGAAGACACGCTGACCCCGAGAACTGTCAGGGCTCCCCACCCCCTCGAACATCCCTGTAGCAATTAGCACGTCCGAAGTCCACCGGCGGGCAGTTAAGTTTGCGAAAGTTTTTGAAGTTTTTGCAAGCCTCCAGCCTGCTCCTGCCAGAAGCCTCAAGGAGCGAATCCAGTTTCTTTTCCTGGAACCGGCCGGGCAGCGTTATCTCGAGGGCTCACCTAGCTTAAGCCCAGCCCGGGGCAGCGGAAGGCAGTCAGGCTGCGTTTGGGAATCAGGGTCTAATCCGCCCGCCTTCCTGTTTGCGGAC
Organism: Myotis lucifugus; assembly: GCF_000147115.1. Lineage (NCBI taxonomy): Eukaryota > Metazoa > Chordata > Mammalia > Chiroptera > Vespertilionidae > Myotis > Myotis lucifugus. The sequence goes on along the minus strand of NW_005871854.1, from coordinate 94,373 downwards.
CAGGCGACTTCAGCTGAGCGGCCCCAGCCCCAGATGGTGCCCTTGCTTTGAGCTGCTTTTAAAAACCTTGGCCTTCGGTGGGGACATATAAACAACCCCGGAGTTTTTAAACAACCACTCCACCGCTCTGGCAGCGGCCGCCGGAATGTAATTTCGGCCTTGGGGATTCTGTTCTTCGGTCCTGGGTGGGTCTACGCAGGGTCAGCTTTTTAGTGCAATCAGTCCAATCACTTCCTGTTCATTTTAAGGGCGAAGGCAGGCAGGTGAAAAAAAAAAAGAAAAAAAAGCTGTAAAGAGCAGCTACTCTTTTTTTTTTAAATCTGATTAAATTATTGTCCCCTTTAAGGGGAGATCAATTTACTGTCAGCTTTCCACGGTCCCAGGGCTCCGTGGGATCTTGATCTAGTTACAAGGCAGAGTGTTCACTCTTTTGCAAAGTGCTGTCGGAGTTCTCTATTTTTAAGCTTTATGCACCTTCCAGACTTCGATTCTGATTCTAAAGCAAAACAGAATGTGCTGTTGGCTCTGCCTCTAGCGTGGCCTCCTGCCCTCTGTCTCCTGAAGGAGAGCGTTTCCGAGGGGTGTGGGCAGCCTGGCCTCTTCCCCACCCCACCTCCCTTTATCTGGATTTGCTCAGAAACCCATTCCCATGTAAAATCGCCTAATCCCTTCCCATCCGGAGCCTCCTCCCAGAGAGGACCAAGTCCCCTTGTGAGAGGGCCCTGGAGTCCCGGGCCCTGGGTCTCCCTCGGATAAGAGGGAGCGAGCAGCCAGGCCAGCGAGCAGCCTGGGCACTCCCCCGGCGCCCCACACGCAGGGGTCCCTGCTTCCCTCGGGGTGAGTCAGGGTCGCTTCTGAATCTCCCTGCTCGGCCAGGACCCCACGCCCAGAACTAGGTGATGACTAGAGACTCTGCGGGACTTGGAGCCTGTCGTTTCTCAAGCCACCACGCGGATGTAGTCCTTTCCTTCTGAACGAAGGAAAAAATCAGATAGATTGCTTCATGAGCTTGGGGGGGAGGTGTTTTTTGTGTTTGTGTGTTTGTTTGTTTGTTTGTTTGTTTAGCAGAAACCTTACTCACCACAGAGGTTTCCTTTGGAAAATGACTTTTGACTGCTCTTTTTTAATCCAAGTTGCTGTACTGAGTGAGGGTGGGTGGGCGGCTACAAGATCGAGGTACGGAGCTCTGGGAACGAGCCCCCCTGCGTCCTGAGAGCACTTGGGGGAAAGGACAGCAGAGAAGTGGGGCCCCTGGATGAAGCCAGGACCCTTCCTGCGGGAACCTGCTCAGCCTGGAGCTGGAGGAGCCAGAGGCTCTCCGGAGGGAGCAGTGCGGGGGGCGGGGGTGAAAGGCAGCTCAGCCCACAGGCCAGGGCGCCCGTGTGCAGGGTCCCGGGCTCCATCCGCACCACCCACCCACCACCTCCCAGGCCGCTTCCCCAGAAATCATTCCTGTACAATTTGGGCTGTAAGTAAGCCTCAGACAATCCCTCTAAGAAGTTAATCAGGAAAGCATTACGCTGTTCCCTGTAATAAGGGGGGGAAATGTGAACCGGTGAGCAAGCCTGGTGATATCGATGAAAAGAGCGGCTAAGCCATTCTTCCAGAGTCTTCTGAAGCCCTCGGCTTTAATCTTTGAAACTAAAGGGAGATTAGAATGATGGATTTCCCTTAAAATAGATGAAAATCATCCCAGTTGCTTACCCGGGACCCCATCATGTGCCCCCCTGCCCCCACGGAGCCCCTCCCTTGTTTAGGGTCCGAGAGAGGGGTAGTGGACTATTGAGAAAACCTTGCCTCTGCTAGTCACCCCTTCTGTACAGGGGCAGCCTGGGGAGCTGTCGGGGAGGCGCCGGGCATGCTTTGTACGAGGGTAACATTACAGTCTGTTTAGTCCGAAGGCGCAGCACAGACACGCCTTCCGCGAGCTCAGAGGCCTTGGTGCTGGTGGAATATTCTTTCCATAAGAAAGAAACTGGTCATGCCTCCGTGGGTGCGACCGCCGTCCTGAGCTTGGCAGGAGATGTCATCGCGGCTGGATTGCAGGTTCCACTTCAGAGCCTTCTCTGAAACGCTAGGAAATGAGGGCTTTGAAATAAATGAGTTGTAACTGCAAGTTCAGCCTAATTAGAGCGGGTTTCCATGCCAGTTCGAGCTGCGAGCAGCCGGGCCAGGAGCAGTGTGGGTAGGTCGCTGTGTAAAGGGTGGATATTTTGCCCAACTTCCTGATACTTTCAAAGCAGAGAAGTAAAACAAAATATGAGATACCCTTTGGCCGACAAGTCCCTTCTTGCCTGTTTGGTCTGCGCTAGAATGAAAATGTTTGTGTTTCCTCGTCTATTGTGTATCGCTTTCCATTCCCATCGCTTTGTTTTCTGTTTAAAGTTAGATTTTTTTTTTAATATTCCCTCTATATTTGCTTATCAATGATAAAATCTTTCAAACTATCAGGCTTGTTAGTTTTAAATTGAACAAACAATCTACCTAGTCTAAGGGCGTTTGTTGATCATTAGATGCTGTACATTATCTAAATGAATATGATTTTCCTGGATTTAATATGCTCTTCCTTTCCCACATGAAAAAACACATCCCTCCAAGATCAATAAAAGGCCACGTCAGTGATCTTGGAGCCCCCAATTCTCTTTGATTCCTGCTGCATTTTTTTTTAAACCAGAGCGGTAGGAGTTAAACTCTTCATTTTTTTGTCTCCAATCCCAACCTCCACCATCTTTCCTTAGTTGGCCGCCATGGTCCCATGGCTGTGTTTGTTCTACTTGGCGCCGCCTCCTGAAGCCAGGCAGTTACTGCGAGGGCAGGCGGTGTGGACGGTGAGCGAGGCCTAGGCCGGAGCACTGTGTGGGGAGCAGGCGGGAGGCTTGCAGGAGGTTTGGGGAGTTGGAAAGCAGTTGTTTATCTCCCCCTCTTCACGGAGCCTGCCCCCAGCATGAGTGGCTCGGGCTGGAAAGCCATGTGGTGGATCCCGCCCCCATGTGCTCCCTGAATGTTGCATTAAAATCGAGAAGCCGGGTCACCACAGGGAGAGGGGGATGAGAAAGTGAAAATGTGTGTTCAGGGAGACATGTCGACACCCCGAGCTAATTTCACACAGGGAACTGAAAACAGCGAGAAAGAAAAAAAAGTGGAACCATGTTTAAGAGCCTGAAATTTTTAAGAGAAGAGCAAAGCAAGCACATTTCGTGGGCATCGAAAAAAATAGCAGCAAGAACTAAATAACCGATCGGGGAGATTGATTTCAATGATGTTTTTTTGAAACAAAAGGGAGTTGTCATATTATTGCTCTTAATTAAACGGCAACACACACACTTATAATGGGAACTAAATGCCTAATTAGAGGGTGCCTGGGGAGCAAATAGCTGTGTGTTTAAACCTCCTGTATAGGAAACATGGCCACCAATTGCACGGAAAGGATGGGAAAGAAAGATAAGGAGCCAGACCTCAGGTGACTGTGCGAGTGGGATGAGTAGGTGAGGAGGTGCCCACCTCCCGAGTGAGGGCCGCTGCTCGGGGTCCCCCGCCCCGCCCAGCACGGGGTCCATTCTCCATCCTGCTCCCAAGAACCCGAGAGCTGGGGCATCTTGGGGAATGAGAACACTAGCGGACCCCGGGGAGTATGACGACTGAGCAGGCCATGGAGACGGGACTTTGAGAAACGTGGCTTTGCTGTCGGGCGGGCGAGCCGATGGCGCCTTCTTTACAGACGGGACAGGAGGCTGCACGTGTAGGTGTCAGCCAAAGTGACCCAGCAGTTCTCAGGGGAAACCGGGAGGTGGGAACAGGAGAGGCGGGCACTACCGAATGCTCGGCTGCCAGGACTGGAAAACAAAAACAGCCAAACTGTGTCTGTAACTGGGACCAACGCCACAGATTCCACTACCGAGGGGAAGAAAGAGAGAGAGAGAGAGAGAGAGAGAGAGAGAGAGAGAGCCAGGGGAGAGACCAGAAATGGCAGGAACAAGGAAAACTCGGGCCTTTGGGTGTGAAACTCTGAGGTCACTTGGAGAAACAGCAACAGTGGCAATGCAGCTGCTGGTACAGGTCCAGGCCAGCAAGACTGTGTCCAGAGGGTCAAGCGATGACCCAGACATGGACACTCCTCTGCGGGCCCCTTCCTGCTGCCTCCTTGGGCCATTTTGAAATGACCGCTTTCTTGTTACCTGAGCATCAGCACGATGTGTCTGCCAGCTTTCTTCAGTAGCCCTGATAGGAAATCCATCCTCAGGGTCCGCCGGGGAAGGACCCTCAGGCACCTGTGAGGGCGAAGTGAGCCCGCCTCGGGGACTCAAGGCGCACACCTGAGACCGGACCGGCCCCCTCCTGAGGTCACAGGGGCGCCGGACAGCGGGCCTCCCCTCGGAGGCCTGAGGTTTGGTCTCAGCCATAGCAAAGGGCACGTCTCAGGGGTCGACCTGGCGTGCCCCAGCTCGCTGCTCGTGGAAATCAGGAGTGTAGACGTGAGCAGGGGTTTCAAAGGTGCACTGCAGGGGGCAGCTTCGGTCACTCGGGAATCCTCAGCTCTCGGTTCTAAGGGTCAGATTTAATTTTAGGGAAATGAGTTTAGACACTACAAGTCAAGTTGGCCCACGTAGGCCGGCCAGTGGAGGCCTGGACAAGTGGAAGGAAGATGGGTTAGGTTGTAAACTTCCAGAAACAAGACCTTCTGGTGTTCAGACTTGGAGAGTGGAGAGCGTTGAGTGTTCAGGAGAAGGCATGGCTTGGCCAGGCCCTTGCTGTAGGTAGTCTCGCCCCAGCCGAGCGCCGTGACCCTACACCACTTTCTTAGGATTTGGAGATTTATATTTAGCCATGCGTAATGGGTTTAAAAGCAGAGCTTCCCGTTACTAGCTTTTCTGTCGTTTTGCTTAATTTAGGATTGCTATTCGTGTGCAAACTAGCAAGGGTCACTTAATATGCATTTATTTTTGCAGTTGTTCCGTAAATGACACCACAGTTTAGGACACGCCTGATGTTTGCATTTGCCCCTTGACTGGTGTGTAGGTGGTGGCTCTCGGGGACGTTCCGGACGGGACGCTGGTCACCGTGATGGCCGGCAATGACGAGAACTACTCAGCCGAACTGAGAAACGCCACCGCGGCCATGAAGAACCAAGTCGCGAGATTCAATGACCTCAGGTTTGTCGGCCGGAGTGGAAGAGGTAGGTAGCTGAACTTGAATCACAAACTGTTTACATGGCAACCGACCCAAATTTCAAAACCTCTAGAAATTTCTGTGGTGGGATCCCTAGAAACACAGTCTTTCTTGTTATTATTGCTGCATCGAGCCTTTAAAAATATTAATTTAGAATTTAACATTTTTAACAGAATCTAGTTTTACATTATTGCTTTCTGATCGGCAGCATGTAAAACATGAATTTTGGATTTCAAGGAAACCCCTCAGTTCTTTATGAAAGTGTAAAAATATAAAACTAGGATTATTCAACGGGGGTTCTGTCTTTGATAAGTATCAGAAATCTCTATAATGGGAGCCCTTAACTTGGGATCCGTGTGCTCCCTGTGGCAGGTGACAGGGTTTCAAGTGACCACGTCTAATAATTTTAAGGGAGGGGTCGTGCATGATTATTGAAATGCGGCTTCAAGTAAGCTTACCCTTTTATGGTAAAATGTGAAGAAATGGCGGTTGGTAAGCTTGACAGAATATGACTTCCTAGTACATGGAATGTGGGTGCCTTGCTATCGCTTGAAGGGTTTGGCCCAGCTCACATGTCCGGGACTGACAATAGGAAAGACTGGATGATCCAGGAGAACCGTTGGGTCAGGGCAGTTCTGTGTGTGGTGTTATTATTTGTTGCCCGTTATCGAAGTATGAGAGCAAAAAGAGGAGTGACTGTTGGCTCTTCTGCTTTCAAATTACTTTCAAATATTGTGTTTTCTCTGTATTCTAAGAACCCATGTCACACTTATAAATAGCAGTAAGCACTAGAAGTTTAATTGAAAGAGGCGGGATCATTTGTTTTGAAAATATAATTTTTATAATAGAAAAAAATATCATTTTGAGTATAGTAAAAAGACACGGTAAGCACCCAAACAACAGCCGATGATTGTTGTGCTAAAAAAGTAAAGGTCCAACCATTGGACATTTAAACAAGAGTCATCATTACTCTTTATGAAGGCATTCAAAAATCTAAGGAAATCTGTGTTCTTAGGGGTTTTGATTAGTTGGAGAAGGGAAGATGGTGAAGGGAGGGGTGTTTGGCTATTGTTTTCAAAATAGAATCATAGTGAGGGTAATTTAAAAAAACATAACATGATTGAAAGTCTATGTTCATCGCCCTAACTATGTTAATAATAGGACAATGCAAAGAAAATTATATCCACTGATTGGAAGCATGAGGGATGCTATCAGGTATACAAGCATAAGCCATTAAATGGGTTCACTTGTTCTAGTAAAAGTCCCCGCCTCTCAGTAAATGGAACTCACATTATGATTCAGAGATGTGTGTTTAGAAAACATCTTGAAGGCTTTGGATGAGTAGCTGGCAGAGTGGGTGCGAAGCCAATAAAAACCAAGGCCCCACCTCCCGGTCCGTGCCTACCAGCCCGGCTCTAGCCATCTCCGTTCTGTGCCTGTGGATTTCCACTCTCAGGACTTCGTAGCTGGGTAACCTTTGGTGGCCTTTCCGGAGAAAGTGATATTAGCATCGTGTGCCTCTGTGTGGCTCTTGTGTGTCAGGTTTGGGGGATAAAAAGTCGTGGAAACGATTCAGTGGCCAACGCCAGCGACATTTTTCCACAAGAAGCTCTGTGGTGGCTTTGCGGCCACGCACAGTCAGTGGGTGGAGGAGAAAGAATGAGGGTTGGAGAGCAGCCTGCTTCCTTTTCTGGCGTTGGGGGCTGGTCTCCCGTCTCGTTGGCCATTTCTGGTTGGAGTGGGTGACTAATAGGTGCTGGTGTTTACCTGGGGAGCAGGGAGCTGTTTCCCCAAGGCGTGGATTGTTTGCACTTGGCTGCCCGGGCCATGCCAGTGTGCCCTTGAGTTTGCATAAAAGCCGGAGTAGCGTCGCTACAACCCAGGCTGGGCTGTCTCTGGTCACCTGGAATGAGACAGTGAACTGAAGCGCCGTGAGTGGGCAGGGTCTGTGTTGCACGGTGTCTGCTTCCCATGAGCGATAGTCAGGCATCCAAACCACAGGAGCCCTAATTGAACGTCTGGCCCAGTTAAGGTTACCCTGTGTTGTTGGGCTTGAGTAATTTTTTTTTTTTTTTTGGTCAGTGCTACCAGACAAAATTGAGCTGTCAGAAGGCCCTGTGTGTCCCAGAATTTCTCTCCACAGTCGTAAAACACAGCTCGATTTTATTCTTTCAAGTGTGAGTGTCGACTCGACGTCCGCCAGATATTTTTTTTTTTTTTTGTAATTTGCTTCCCATTATGAAGAGAGCAGATGATTCTCTCTCATTTGAACAATTAGCCTCAATCTTCCACAGGGAGCCGTGCCCTTTAAAAGTTTCATTAGGTTTATTTTTTGTAAGTGATCTTAAGATGATTTTTCTGTTTTTCAAAATGTGCCTATAAACATGTCGTTGGCATCGACACACCCCACAGGGGCCAAGGAGGCCCGGGCTGTTGGCTCATCCAAACATTTCCCTGCAGTTTCACACTCTGTCCCCAGGCACCGTCCGGCATCTCCACGGGGCCTGGGGCTCCGCTCCCAGTGAGGGGAGAACGAGGAACTCCCTTCTCGTCACCGGCTGCCGTCCGGGGAGCTTGTGGAGCCTCAGAAAAGCTGCCAGAGGCCGAACACGGAGGGGTTTTTGTGTTTTTTTTTGTGCTTTTTTTCTGTTCTGCAAAACTGATCTGTCTGGGCGCTGGCGGAGGTCCAGGTTCGCAGCTCTAACCTCAAGTTCAGCCTGCAACCGGGAGAACCTGCCGGTCCGGCTCTCACGGCCTTGCTGACTACACTGTCCCCTAACGTCCATGGCGAGGGCTTCGGCGCCCCAACCTTCCTCCTTCCCTGCCGCCCCTCCTGGTGCTCCGTGTCAGTCGCACATCTTGCTCCGGTGTATGCGGCCTTGGCGTTTCCTGCCTCTCACACGGCGGCCCCATGGAGGGGGATGGTTCCCTGGCGAAGGAAGAGGAGGCAGGAGCTCCAGGAGCTGAGAGGTGGCTGCTCAGAGCGCTCACACTCACCCGCTCGCCCGGGGACGCCCCCTGCCCCCAGAAAATGGGCATTCGGAGTCGAAAGGACTCCCGACGGCCGAGCCGATTAGCAGTTTACACCAGCAGTGGAGGCAGGAGCTACGGGCGTCTTCAGGTGAAAGCGAGGGCATCGTGGCTGCAGCGACAGACACAGCAGACGGTTTGGCCGGGAGATCCAGGAACGCTTCCGGCCCGGCCAGGCCTGCACCCCTCACTCGGGGACCCGGCTTTGGTTCACTCACTTAGAACCAAGCAGGAGGTCTCCCAGGCCGTGCCTTCAGCCACACGTACACAGGGAAGAGGGTCCGCGCAGATCCTCCTACCTTCCTAAGGATGCGACTTCTCATCTGTCGGGAACTTTAGTCCCCTGGAGGCCTTCTCCCAAGGCGTCCTGTGCAAAGTCGGTTTCTGGGGCCGCCGGAGCTAATGCCGGAGCTTCCGGGGACCCATGGGCCCCCCAAGCCAAGAACCTGCGGATTCAGACCTTCACCTTGGCTGTGGGGGGCCAGCCCCGTTCTGTGCTGCGCGCTGTAGACAACTGGAGGCGCACCCGTCAGTGAACGAGAGAGACGCAGCCCCCTGGCATCCGTGCTGTCGGGCCGCTGTCTGCATGTGGCCAGGCCGGTGTGCGGGTAGGAGAGCGGGTCCCCTCAGGCCGAGCTGCAGACCCTGAGCTCTCAGTGTGCCTGCCGTGGCCCCTCGCGCAGGAAAAGGGCCCATCCTGCCACGGGGAGGGCGCCCCTCGCACAGCTCCGGCCCGGCCTCAGAGTCGCCCAGTGGGTGCACAGCTGCCCGGCGAGGCCGCGTGCCTGGCCCCGGGGACGGGCTTCCGGGCGGGTCTGGGGGTGTGCTGACCTCCCTGGCCACCTTCATCTCCCCCACTTTCAAAACAGTCCCCTCTCCTGGCGCCCTTATAACACGAGGTTCCTTCGTCGCGTTCTTACTGGGGACGTCTTCCCAGGCTTAACATTTACCCGCACCGTCGTCGGGGGCTTTTGCATATTTGGGGGATGTTTCTGACTCGGAGGTTGTTTCACAGGATTGGGGGGACGGTGCCGGCAGCGGGGGGGGCTGCCTGTCAGGTGAGGCAGAGGCTGTGGTGGAAGGAAGAGGTGCTAGCACAGGGGTTCCGGGCGGACAGAGCCTCTCTTCACGGAGCGCTTGTTGCTGAGAAACGGCCCGAATCCCGGTGGCCTCGCGGGACCGGAGTCATTCTCTGCTCCACATGGACGGACTCCGGCAGCGGGGCAGCCCTGATGGCGGCGAGGGTGGTGCCGGAGATGGGAGCTGGCGGTCAGCTCCCCCTGCAGTCCAGGACCAGGCATGAGCTGTATTAAAATCAGCTCTCCTATCCCCCCCCTTTTTTTGGCTGTGATTGATGTGCCCTTTACAATACTATGCAGACCCCGACGCCTGTTTTGGGACGTCAGTGTGGGCAGATACGGATGGAAAGGCCCACCTGAGGTACGTGCACCTCAGGCAGCCGCAGGTCGAAGGCTGAGCTCCGAGATGGCGTTCATCTCTCAGATCAGGTTTCTCCCAATAAAACAGTAACAACACTTTCTTAACGTCGGTTGGCTCCACCCCTGCCCCCCTCCAGGAGCGCCCCTGCCCCCGAAGGCCCTGGCAGGGGCGGGAGCGGGTAGCTGGCAGCCTGCTGGGGCCTGGCGCCCTGCCGCACGCTCCCGTCATGTTCCTCGCTGACTTTATGGGGTGTCGGGATGGCCGAGGCTGTCAGACGGCTTTTTGGAATTGAGGTTATGGGGGTGAACAATGTTTGCGGGTCCGTGGGCAGAAGCTGGACTTCTCCCCACCCACCCGCCACCCCTCCCTTGCCCTCGGGCTGGCGATGGCCGGGGACGGAGACTATCGGTCAGAGAGCGCCTCGGAGAGAAACGAGGGCTGAGTGATTTCAGAGCTTCCTGTTTCGGCAGCGAGCGAGCATCACAGACATAAACAGAGATCCGGCCAGCGGCCGCAGGCTGCCCGGCTTCCATAAATCAGCGCTGTATGGCCTTTCCGAGCCGCTTGGCGAGGGCCGGCCAGGGCGGAGAAGGCTGCTCATGGAAGAACGTATTCTGTGTTTCTTTTTTCATATTTTTAAAGAAAAATGACTTGTTGAAAAGAGAGATGGTGACCTGTCTGGGGGCTGTTTTTTTCTGCTGATGATCGTGAGCAAGCTCAGTGCCCTGAGGGGGTGTCTGTGCGCCATGGGCCGGCCGCGAGGAGGGGCTGCGTGTTGGTGAAGGAGCTGCCGGGCGTCTCGCCGGTGGGGTGCGTGTGTGTGTGTGTCTCCACTGAGATGACTTTGGAGCCGAGTGTCTTTGAGGACGGAATCCACGCTAATAACATCATCCCGTCTGAAGCCCAAAGAAAGCAATTAACAGAAGCTAGTGAGTGAGCAGCACGGCCTTAATGAGCGGCCTGTGAATACTTTCCAATTCGCAGGTTTTGCCCTGGCCGGTTTGGCTCAGTAGATAGAGCATCGGCCTACAGACTGAAGGGTCCCGGGTTTGATTCCGGTCAAGGGCACGTGCCTGGGTAGCAGGATCAATCCCCAGTAGGGGGCGTGCAGGAAGCAGCTGATCAGTGATTCTCATCCTTGATGCTTCTCTCTCTCTCTCTCTCTCCCTCTCCCTTCCTCTCCGAAATCAATAAAAATATATTTTTAAAAATAGGCAAGTTTCATGAGCTGGCCCATGGGGAGCAGATCACTGCTCAAGGCTTTTGTGTTTGTCAACGTGCATTCACGGCTTCGGGCAGCGCCTGTGCCTCGTGGGTCCAGAGCTGAGCCCCGAGTTCAGCAGAGCTCTGTTCAGCGTCTGGGTCGGTGTGGAGAACGGGGTGATCGCGGGTTCCTTCAGCACCGAGACGGCGTCCCAGCACGGGGCCGGGCCTCTGTGAGCCCATATGGGGTGGGCGGGCACCCACTTAGGAATTCCGTTTCAGGTCACTGAGCTTTCTCGGCGAGGGTGTCAGGGAGCTGGGGACCCTCCGTCACCCAGTGACCCCCGGGCCTCCTCGGAGCCGGCCTCCTGCGCTGCCGCGGGCGCTGGGCTCTGCTTCCTGGGGAGCAGGCCTTCCGCTCGGAGCCACTTAAGCTGCGCTTTTCCCAGAGAAGATGGTAGTGAATTTCCTGTGTATTTTGCAACTTAGAGTAATGCCTGCTTTTACACTGAGACCAAGGCTGTCATTAGGGACGTGTGGGCGTCCGGACCGGAGAGCCCTCTTACCTGCCTCCCACCCCTGGTCCCTGGACACTCCGGCCTGTTAATGGGAGGCCGGCCTGTGGGTGGAGCGTGGCCCACTGAGTCTCCTTATGCAGCAAAGGCGCCTTCCCCGGGCTCAGGCACGGCAGCGCCCAGGGAGGGGCGGTGTGAGCAGGGAGGGCCAGGGGGTGGGGGGCTGGGTCGAAGGGGAAGCTGCAGTTTGCTCAAGGCATTTGTTTTGGGGTTTTAACAGATGTTTCTCCTGCATTCTGTTTGAGACCACTGTACCTAGTACAGGCAGATCTATCATCTCTTTATCGTCTACCTATCATCTACCTATCTATCTATCATCTACCTACCTATCTATCACCTATCTGTCACCTATCATCTAGCCACCTATCTATCACCTGTCTATTATCTATTTGTCTATCTATGACAACTAATGAGGATGGTCTACCCCCAGGGCTCTGTCTGCCTCCCTGAGTGGAGTGCCCGGTACCTACCTGACCACGTCTTTCCGATGGTCCACCTTCCTCTTCCTGTTTGAAAGCTCCGGGCAGGTGTAGCCAGGGTCTCCTATATCCATCTGCCTGTCATTGTTTTATGGTTCAAGCGCAGGCGGCACTCCGCGTTCTATTCGTGTCGGGGGTGCGGCATCCTCTTCAGTTCTGACGGGGGCGGGGGGGTGGGGAGTGAGAGCGGAGGTGGGGGTCTCACTCAGCGACTCCCCCCAGGGGACACTGGGCATGTCTGCGGGCAGTTTGGGCGTCACAGCTGGGGTGTGGGCAGAGCCCAGGGGTGCTGCTCGACATCCCACGAGGCACGGGGCAGCCCCCCCCAGACACCCACCCGAGCCCAAATGCCGGTCCTGCTGCGCCCACAGGCACGTCGCACAGGGGCAGGTCCAGGGGACCCTCCGAGGCGATGCAGGTGCCCGGCTGGCTTCCCCATGCTCAGCGCCTGTCCCTCCTCCACCCTCCACCCCCCCCCCCAAAGCTTCGGACCCAGGAGCACGAAGGACTGTGTCCCTCGAACTGCAAAGGACTAAAAGCCAGGCCCTGCTCAGCGCTGCTGACGGACACCTGGCAGCCTGGGAAAGGGCTGGGGCGGGGGGGGCTGGAATAAAAACGGGAGCACAGGGGAGGAGAGGAGCGGAGGGGCCGAGCCCATTGCTGGCCGTGGAGACCGGGGCTGCGGGCCGCGGGCACACACAGGCCGGCTCTCCCGGAGGCCCCACCGGCCCAGCAGGTCGTGCTGCCGTCACTGTGCTCCATGCTGAGATTCGGGGAAGGCGCCCGAGGAGAGTCTGAGATCTCCCTGCCCCGAGGCAGGGCCGCTGCGGGTGGCTCCCTGGGCAGGTTCTCGGGCAGCCGCCTCTGCGTGGCCACCCCACCTGCCTCCTGGCTTCCGGAAGCCCCACAGGAGAGCCCCGGCTCCCAGCCTCGGTCCACAGAGGTGGTGATGCAGCCCCAAGCACCGCAGCGAAGACAAGACGATGAGCCCAGACGCCCCTCAGGCGGATGCCCGGGAATCTTCAAACACAAGACCCGCTCTGGCCTGGCACACTCCCACGTGGTTCATCGGAGACTGGACCAGCGCCTGGCACAGTCCCTGACTGGGAAAGCGAGCGCTGGTTGTATCAGCGGCCGCGTGGTACAACCGCCTGCCCGTTTCCCCCTCCCTCGCCATTCTCGCTGCAGAAGGAAGAACACCGGGGGCGGGGGCAGCTCTTCCTCCCAAGTCTTGACATACACATCATCTCGCGATATTCACCCTGGCTACCTCCCGAGGCACGTGTGAAGGCACGGTCACGCCCATTGCACAGATGGGCAGACTGAGGCCAGCACATGGAGTGAATCCTGCAAGCCTGCCCACCGCTCCTTCCAAAGACCCGCAGGTTCGTCACGAACAGACGTGTGTTTCTTTGTTGTTATTACAAATCAGCGAAATATCAACGGGGACACGATGGCTTTGCTGTGATGTGGGCCCAGGACCTGGACGGAACGCTCGGTAACAGTGCAGCCGGGTCCCTGTCCAAGGAGCAGCCAGGGGTGTCAGTGCTGTGTCTGTGGCCAAAGAAACAAAAGCAGAAACGGGCACGATGCTCGCTTTCAGTTTCTGCAAACGCGGAGACACCGCCTCCAGATGGCCTCGGGGATGCCAGCATGTCCTGGCCACGGTCCAGGGCCAGCTGCCCCGGCACCGCTCCCCCCTCCCCCCAGCGTGGGGGGAGCCCGCGATTCCGACGGGAAGAATGCGATGCTGCCGGGGGCCTGGCTGTGGGGGTCCCTGGGCCTCCTGTGAAAATGCAGCGTTTGGTGTTGGAGTACGAGCGGGGAGCGGGGCACGTATGAATCACACGCATCTGCAGGCCAGGAGCGTTTGGACACGAGAGTCGGACGGGCTACGTGGGGAGGGCTTTTCCCATGAACAGCGGTGCTGCCAATTACAGCGCAGATTTGATTTCGTCTCCTCCATCGCTAATCTGCAATCTCAGGGCCGCGCATAACCCTTTCCCACCCAAGGGCTCTGGGCGGAGGCGGGAGCGGGGCGCTGCTGTCGGTTTGGGGGTCACGGCGCTTCCCGGCGTGTGCTCTGCCGAGTCAGGGCCACCGAGCAGACCTTCCAGCGCACCGCCCCAGTGCGTCTCACCCCAGGCACCCACACGGCGCCCCAGCCCCAGGGACAGGCAGCCTCGAGCTCCGACAGGTCAAATCACCTGCCCAGGGACACGTCGCTGGTGGGGAAAGCTGGAGCTTCGTGTTTTCTGTTGCTTGCTCCTCCTTGGCAAGGGTTTGGCACGCCTTCATCCTACCAGGAAGTGTGTCCAGTGTCCAGTGAGAACGCCCAAAACACAGCAGGAACTTCATAAATATTCACAGGCAAACACGGGAACAGTCGTTCCAGACGATCACGCGATGGAGCGGGCCTTCCCTGTGCTGATGTGTGAGCTTCACGGCTCCAACCCCTTTCCCGTCAGGAGGGGGAGTGTCCATGGTGATTCCATGGCGGCTGTGGCCTGTCCCCAGAGGGCGTTTAATGAGGGCGTTTCGTTCCTTCATCCATCAGCTCATTGATTCATCATCAGACCTGCACAGAGCACCGACTGAGTACCAGGCACTGAGCTAGCACTGGGGGTGCAGAGCACAGCCATAGCAAAGCCACAGCCCCGGGGCTGGAGAGGGGCTGACAGCGAAGCAGCCATCGCTGCCCTGAGGGGTCAGCACCAGGGTGAGGGGAGAGGCGTGACCTCGTGAAGAGGGTAGGGTCTTTCTGGGCAGGGGTCATCTCGGCTGAGACATTTTGGGGTGATGAGGAGGCCGCCCAGGTGGGGCCATCAAGATGAGTGTCCAAGAGGAGAAGGCAGAATGGGGGTGGGGGCTGCACACCCCGCCTGTGAGAGAGGCATCTGAGGCCCCGACGCCCCTGACAAGCCTGCTCTAGTCCCGTGAGACGGAGAGCTGCCAGCAGGTGCTCAGGAGGGAACTGACCCGGTGGAGAAGATACCTGGATGCCCAACTGGCGCGGCTCAGTGCTTGAGCACTGGCCTATGAACCAGGAGGCAGGGTTCGATTCCGGGTCAGGGCACAAGCCTGGGTTGTGGGCTCGATCCCCAGTGTGGAGCGTGCAGGAGGCAGCCGGTCAATGATTCTCTCTTGTCATTGATGTTTCTCTCTCTCTCCCTCTCCCTTCTCTGAAATCAATAATAATAATTTTTTTAAAAAAGAAAAGCAAAAGATACTTGGATCGCAGACTGGAGGGTGGGAAGTGCGTCTGGGGGCGCCTGGGGGCTCGGAGACCAGTCTGGACCGAGAGCGCCCATTGCTCCTGTTGGGCAGCCTCAGACGGGGGCCCAGCTTGCAAACCCCCCAGCCCCCCGTAAATGTCCCTGCGCCTGGGAGTCAGGCCCCACAGGTCCCGCCGAGCACGCCCAGCCTTGCCTGAGCTTCCCTCCTCTTCCAGCTCTGCCCCGCGCCCGCCTGCCCTCCCAGCTCCCCGCACTGCCACCACCACCGGGGCGGGAAGCTGGTCAGTGGGCCTGGGGCCCCGAGCTGCCACCCTTCGCAATGTCCATCCTTCGGGCCTCTCTGCCAAGGCTCTGTGCTGCTGGGCTGTGCGTCCGGGGCACTGGGCTGCAGGCACAGCAGGGTCAGGGCGAGAACGGGGTCAGCCCTGGGAGGTGCCTGGGCGCCCGTCTGGGCGCACCACCCAGGAAGCACAGCGCCCCGGGGCGTGGGCTCGGCCTGAAGAGGCGGTGAGTTCACGGTCTTGGGGGTGTTGGCGCTTAAAGGATTAAAACGTGGTTCCTCACCCAAGACACTCAGACCTGTGATACCAAACAAAATAGGAAGACACGACAGGAGCCATGAATCTGGAGAAAGGAAGTGAGAGTCGCAGGAAGCACGGGGCTCAGGGCTCAGGGCTCAGCGCATGGCCCGCCGTCCCCCTCTGGGAGGCCGCTGTCACCCCTCTGGGAGGTCCGCTGTCACCCCTCTGGGGGGCCGGCCCCACCTGAGCGGAGCAGGGAGAGCTACGCCTTCAGGGGGAAATCAGCCGTTAGGAGCCCGCAGTCCACTGGAGGTTGACAAATAGCTCATGGATCCATTTAACTGTCTCCTGGCGAATCAGAAGGTGCAGAAAATAAAATGCTATCCCTGCCCTCGGACATCTCACCTTTACGGAACGTCTCCGGAGAACACGCTCGGCATGTTTTTGGTTCTCTCTGAGGAAAACGGCTATTTTCCAACCAACCCATCCTTCCGAACAAACGCTGTGTATATGGAGACGGAGGTGTGTGTGTTCAGCACCGGACACCCAGTGGGCTCTCGGGGGCTGTCCCTGTGCCCGTGGCTTGGGCCTCCCTCCTGTCTGCCTCTGCCCGTGTGGATGCGGGTGGATAGAGCAGGGGTCCTCAAACTACGGCCCGCGGGCCACATGCAAATACAAATATTGTATTTGTTCCCGTTTTGTTTTTTTACTTCAAAATAAGATATGTGCAGTGTGCATAGGAATTTGTTCATAGTTTTTTTTTAAACTATAGTCTGGCCCTCCAACGGTCTGAGGGACAGTGAACTGGCCCCCTGTTTAAAAAGTTTGAGGACCCCTGGGATAGAGCATCTGCAAACACACACGTGGATTAACTTCAATGCAGAGAAGCCAGGAAATCCCGTGCAACTGGACGAATTCGTACCCCGTTCAGAAATCCCCAGGTAACTAGTGACACAGCTCCCCTGTCCAACATCGTGGGGAGTGTTGGGTAAGGACATGGAGGGGGGCAAACGCATGACTGTGGGCGGTTAGGCTGTTCCGGTGGAAAAGCGAGAACTATACATTAAAAGTATTTCGTGAAAAATACCCCAAGTTCAGCTTTCTCCTGGAAGCGGAGGGCACACTAATGTTAATACTTGGTTATCCGTGATCAGAATGAGACCCGGCGCCATTTGCATAGGAACAGGCGGGATCTCCCTGCAGCGTTTCAGAATCTCTCGGGGTTTCCGGAATCCTCGAAGAGCAACACTGGAGCCGCCCCTGCCGTCCTGGGCTCTGCAAAGCTGCCCTTCTTCCTCTGACTTTCCTTCCTCGCGGTCTTGGGGTTTCCACAGCCTTCCTGCAGGGGGCGCGAGGGAGGGCAGCGCTGAGATTGGGGTTCACCAGCTGCGAGACCCCTAGGCCGTTGGTCCCCGTGAGGACAGCCTTCCCTCGCGTGACCACGGGCAAGTTTCACATCCCGCGGAAACTGCCCGAAAAGGAGGAGGTGGCTAGGACCCAGACCGACCCCGAGGAGGGTGACAGAAGCCGCCCAGTGGCTCTGGGGCGGCCCAGGTGATGGGCTGGCCTGGAACCAGGCCAGGGGGTGGGGGGGGGAGACAATGGCAGAGGATGGAGTGAGAGGACAGCCCCTTGGACGGATGGACGGACGGACGCACTGGTGAGGAGGGCGTGGCCACGGTGGGCGCAGTCGCCTGCCTGTCATTGAGCTCCTGAGCAAGAAATAACCTGAGGGCGCCTTCTTTTTTTTTTCTTTTTCTTTTCAATCTCACCC
>NW_005871854.1:12791-47538 GCF_000147115.1 Myotis lucifugus | reverse complement strand
AAAGGATTTCCGCAAGTCTTTGCCTTTGCCCTTGTGGGATCAGAAGTTGGGGGGAACTTTCGCTGGTGAGAATGGGGGCCCGGAGGTGGAAGCTTCCTTTTTTAGGGGGCGGTCTTTTTTTTCCGGGCACCCAGGAAGGAGCTTTTAAACCGGCGGGGCCCTCCTCCTCAAAGGCCCCCTTTTATGCTCCCCAGCGCGCCCCGCGGCCTGTGAGTAATCCGGGCCGTCCCCGGGGGGTCCCCCCCAAAGGTCGGCTCTGGGGTGTGCGATGGCTGTGATTCCTCCTGCGTGGCCCTCACGTGCGGGTGGGAGACACCAGAGGGACCGGGCAGGGGCGTCGGGGGACACAGACACTGGCATCGGCGCCCTGGCTCGTAAGCCAAAGAAATCGATTTTTTCCAGCGAACCCCAAGCCGGCGCAGGGACCTGCCCCGGAGGAGGACGGGGGCGGGGGACGGGGGGGGGGGGTCTGGCCTTCCTCACTCTCTTCTCCAGTGGGAAAGCCAAGTTACTGAGCGATTTTCAAAAAATGACGAGAGGTCAGAGGGAGCCCGTCCACGGGGCCCTTGATGAGCAAGACTCAGCTTTCCGTCTCCGTGCTAGGCCCGCGGTGAGGCCCGGCCGCCTGTGCCGAGTGCCCGAGGGGCCGACGGCCGGGTCCTCGCTGTGGAGGAGGCCGCTGCCCGGGGAGGAAGGCTGCTGTGGTCCCACCTGTGGGGCGCCGCACGCGTGGATGGGGAAGCCACACTTTCCCGGTGAGGCCTCGGGACACGGGACACCCTGGACCTCGCTGGCTAAGGAGGGCTCCCGCCTCCTCGTGTGGAGCCGTCCGAGAGGGTGGGAAGTCTCTGCCGGGCAGCACAGCTCGGCTCTGGGGACGCGGGATCTGTCTTTGCAGCGGGAGAGAAGCCTGGCCGCCCGGGGCAGGGACTGCGTTAACAGGGAGGGAGCTCAGGGTCAGCTCAGCCCCCAGGGCCTCCTCACAGGTGGGGAAACTGAGTCTCAGGGGGGCTGTCCCTGCCTCGGCACGCAGTGAGTGAGGGGCGGGCGGGGCGCAGTCCCAGCCTCACAGACCTCAGGCCTGTCTTTTCTGTGCCCTCGCTCGGGCCCTTCTGCTCCCCGAGGAGCAACCCTGAGACGGGGCTCCCCAGTCCTCAGGGGCTCGGGCCCACACCGACCACAGCAGAGTGGGGGCTCCCACACGCTCCCCTGCACGTCTGATCGGACTGTGTCGCAGCCTGTTCCCCGTTCCCGTGGGACCCTGGCCTTGCGGAAGCGAAGGCACGGAGAGTCTACGGGAGACGTGTCCGCCTGGGGGTGTTTAACCTCGTGCAGGGCCATCACTGTCTGCAGGAGGACAGAGCAGAGCCCACTGGTCCCTCTGTCCCCGGGGCCATGTCCCTCCACCCTGCGAACAGCAGGCCGCCTCTCTGCCTCGGGACACCGGGGCACGCAGGCATTACCCAAACCCCGTCTCTCTGGCAGCCACGGCCTCTCCCAGCCTCTCCCCAGCGCCCACTGATTGGAGCCCAGAGTCTGCAGATGCGGCTCAGACGGCCTGGCTGGGGGAGGCCGTTCCCCTGGGAACCGTCTGGCACAGCTAATGAGCGAGGGCGCGTTGCATTTATGGGGCGCCTTTCATCTGTGGCTCTCCGAGGGCTCGCAGGCACTAATTAGCGCTCACACCTGTGAGGCAGGTGAGTCTGCCGCTTCCATGTTCAGAGAAGAGGAGAGAGCAGAGCGGCTGCAGAGGGAAGGGATCTGCGGTGAGCACCGGGCGGGGGCAGCCCCCTGCGAGCCACCCCCGCGCCTGACCGCAAAGCCACGGAGCCTCCCGGGCCCACGCGGAATTCGGGTCCCAGAGGCAGGGCGTGATGCCGTGACCGCCCCGTTCCTCCTCCGTCCCTGTGGCAGGGGGGGGGCGGCTGTGAGGACAGGTCCCTCACACCCGGAGGCCCCGAGGCAGGCGCCCCGGGCAGGGCTCTGCCCCGGCTTGGCGCTGGATGCCTCCCTGCAGAGTAATTGCCGGGAACAATGAATGCGCCCGGCTGGCCGTGCATGACTAACCCAGATGTCTGCAGCCAGCGGAGACAAGCGCTTGGCAAATACCAGCGTCTTTCACAACCTCTCCTCTTCCAGGATTCGGGGCTGGTGGGAACTGACTCACATTACCATGGGACTGCACTGATAGCAGCCTGTGCTACCTGGCGCACCCCCCCTCCCCCCGCCCCCGGTGGCTGCACTTTTGCTGCAGGGGCCAGAGGGGGGATCAGGGCTTCGGGAAAACAGTGGGGCTTTCAGGGTCGTGCCCCGTTCACAGCAGAGAATGACCCGACGCCTGGCCTCAAAGCCGATCTCGCACCATCCTGGGGTGGCGGCGAGGCTCGGGGCGCCCCTTGTGTTTGCAGGGAGCTGCCGTTCCTCCCAGGGGTCCCGGCGGGAGATGCCGGCCACCCCTGGGGCTCGCCCTGACACATCGCCCCGGAGACTGACTCACATCCCTGAGGCCTGAGTCACATCCTGTTGTGCGTCCCGAGGCCTCCAGGAGGGCATGACAGCAGCTGCCCATGACTGAGGCGGCCCCGGAGGACACCCTGGGAGCGGCCCTGCCCACTCCAAGCCCAGGAGGGGGGAGGGGATGGGGGAGAAGTCCAGGGCGGCCCTGGTGGTTTATATGTTCACCAACCGGGCTTGGCTCCTTCAGAAACAGGCACGAGGGCCCGGTGGCAGACGTAACTGTCTGGTCTGTGTTCTCACATGGCTCTGAAAGGCGCCTGGAAGGCGTTTTAAAGATGCCAGCTAAAGAGCCAAAGAGCCCGCCGGCGTGGCTCCGGGGTTGAGCGTCGACCTAGGAACCAGGAGGTCACGGTTCAAGTCCCGGTCAGGGCACAGGCCTGGGTTGGGCTCGATCCCCAGTGTGGGGCTTGCAGGAGGCGGCCGATCAATGACTCTCTCATTGATGTTTCTGTCTCTGTCTCTCCCTCTCCCTTCCTCTCTGAAATCAATAAGAAAATACATATTTATAAGAAAAAAAAAGAAAAAGAAAGGGCCTGCTCACTGTAACAACCACGTCGAAGCCACAGACCCCCACCCCCCTTCCCCGGGCCCAGGCCGAGGGGGCGGTGTCCCAGCTCAGGTGGTGCTGGGGGGCCCAGGTGGGGAGGGTGGTCGTTGAGCCACCCGCAGTGGAGTCAGGAGTCCCTGGCCCCCCTCTCCTGTGGCCTGAGGGAGCTCAAGGACAAAGTAGAGCTTCTTAAGCTTTTCAAACAACAGCTTTCGGGTTTCATCGGTTTTGTCACTATTGTGTTCCATTTCAGTGGTTTCTACCCTCGTGTTTATTATTTCTTTTCTTCTACTTGCCTTAGGCTCATTTTGCTCTTTTTCCCTCCAGTTTCTTAAGGTAGAAGCGTAGGTTATTGATTCTGGATCATTCTCCTTGTCTATTGTATGCACTCAATGCTACCAATTTCCCTCCGAGCGCCGCCTTCCCTGCATCCCGCAGATTTTGACGAGCTGGATTTTTGTTTTGTTCTGCGTATCTTTTAATTTCTCTTTATGCTTCTTCTCTAACGCTGAGGTTACTTAGTGTGTTGGGGAAGCACCCGTTACTTGCATGTTTTCTGGCTTTGTTTCTATTGCTGATTTCTCAGTTTCAACCCAGGTGGCCGGAGAACCTACTTTGCACAGCGTCCATTCGTTTCAGTGTGTTAAGGTGTGTTTTATGGCCCAGAATGGGCTCTGTCTTGGTGAGTGTTCCCTGCGAGCTCGAGAAGAAGGTGTACTGTGCTGTTGTTGGGTGGAATGTTCTATAAATGTTAGAGCAAGTTGGTTGGTAGGACTGTTCGGGTCAACTCTGCCCGAATTTTCTGCCTGCTTGGCGGTCAGTGACTGAGAGGTGTTGAACTCTTCATCGGTCACAGTGTTTGTGCTTGTCCACTTTTCCTCGTACAGTGGGGCCTTGACTTACGAATTTAATGCAAAAAATCAGCCGAGAGACAGCTGGTATCTCAAAAACTCGTTAGTCGGGACACTCGTAAGTCAAGGCCCCACTGTAGTCTCAACGTGTTGCCGCCTGTGTTCTAACGTTGGTTCACACTCTGTGTTAGTGCCTACGTTTGTAGATGATGTGTCTTCTTAAAGAATTGACTCCCTTTATCATCATGTATTTCCCCTCTTTGTCCCTGACATTGTCCCTTCTTCTGAGGACGGTTTTATATAAAATGAACATAGCTACGCCGGCTTGCTTTTGGTTAATGTTCGCATGGTCTGTCTTCCCCAACCCCTTGTCTCTTAGCCTGAGTCTTTATATTTAACTTAGCCTGAGTCTTTATATTTAACCTGTCTTGTTTTTCATTCGCTCTGATAATCTCTCTTCTTCCATTGGTCATTTAGGCCATTCAGAGTTAAGGTTAAGATTACTTAGACGGTTCTATTAACATCTACCATGCTTGTTGACGGTTTTATATTTCTTGCATCTGATTTTTCCCCCTCTTTTTCTTCATTCTCTGGTTTTAACAGCACTTTATGTGATTTCATTTTATCTCCCCTCTTAGCATGTCAGTTATACTTTTTAAAAGTTTTAGTGGTTGCCCTGGAGTTGCAAAACACATGTATGACAACTCTTAAAAGTCACACTACACCACTTCTTCCTTTCCAGTTCTGTATTTCATTTCACTTACCCATATGTTGTCATTACCCAGTACATTATTACTATTGTCATGTTCAACAGAAAATTATCTTTTGGATCAATTAAGAATAGGAAAATAAGACTTTCTTTTCCTTCATTTATTCTTTCTTTATATCGATCTGAGTTTGTGACCCCTGTTATATTTCTTTCCCTGATGAACTTATTTTAACATGTCTGCTGGATGAATTGTCTTAGCTTTTGTGTGTCAAAGAATGTCTTTATTTCTCTGGTACCTTTGAAGGTTTATTTTGCTGAATAGACAATACTAGGTTGGTGGCTTAGGTGGGTGGTTTTTTTTTCTTTCAGCGCTTTAAATATTTCCCGCCTCTCTTTTTGCCTTCCTGGTTTCTGAAGAGGAGTCTGCAGTAATCCTCCTCTTGTTACTCTCTAGTAACGTGCCCCCTCCCCGCTCACTTCTGGCTTCTTTCAAGCTTCTCTCTTTGTCTTCAAGTTTTCTGCAGTTTCAACACACTAGGCCAAAATGTAGATTATTTGGTGTTTAGCTTGCTTGATGTTCTGTGAGCTTCCTGGGTCTGTGGTTTGGTGTCTGTCATTAATTTTGTAAAATTCTTGGCCAATAATACTTCAAATATTTCTCCTATTCTGTTTTCTCTTTCTTTTCCTTCTGCGATTTCCACTTTGCATGTGTTACACCTTTTGAAATTGTCCCCAAGGTCATAGATCTTCTACTCCCCGCTTTCTTCCCTTTACCTTTCTGTTGGTAAGTTTCTGTTGGCATATTTTCAAGCTCAATGATTTTCCCCTCAGCATGTCCAGCTATTGATGGCCCCACCAAAGGCACTTCTCGTTTCTGTTACAGTGTTTTCATTTCTAGAGTTTACTTTTCAGTCTTAGAGTTTCCGTCTCTCTTCCTACACTATTCATATTTTCTTGCATGCTGTCATCTTTTTCTACTGGAGTCCTTACCGTAGTAATCATAGTTAAATTCCCTGTCTGGTAATTCCAAAGTCTATGTCATCTCTGAGTCTAGTTCTGATGCCTGTTTTGTCCCTTCATACTGTTTTTTCTGGCCTTATGGTTCCTGATTTGAAAGCTGGACATGATGTATCGGGTACACAGGACTTCAGTGTGAGATTTGCTGTTCAAGCCGCCAGGAGCTGGGCTGTGTGATGTCTGCTGTAGCTGGAGGTGTCAGAAGCTTCAAATTCCTCTAACGGCCCTGTTTCTGTCTCCATCATTGTCCGTGGGCTTCCCTACGGACTCTTCCTTAAATAGTCCTGTAGCTCTGCTGGCTGTAACCCACTGTTATGCTGGATCCGTGAGAACTGGGGAGTTCATGGATGAAAAACCCAGGAAAGCATCCCTACACGCTCCCCATGTTCGCGCGCGTGCGCACACACACACACACACACACACACACACATGACTACAGCCCCGGGAGTTTCTCTCTCTCGCCCCCGACTACACTCAGCCTCCCACGATTTGTCTGAATTACCATTTAGGTGTCCGTCCCTCCGGGCTGAGGCCGGCGACCTCTGCCCCCAGGAGGCCGGCACCATGGCTCGGTGTTCCCCTGCCTCTCGAGATGCCAGGGCGGCAGTTTGCCCTGTGACCTCCGTTCTCTGAAGGCCCACGAAGAGTCGTGGGTCCTCACTTTATTCAGCTTTTTCCTCATTGTGAAGAGGGGAGTGATGACTCCCAGCTCTTCACATATCGGGGCTGAACGAGGAGGCAGCAGAGCAGTTGACAAGAGCCATTGGACGGGCTCATTTTTAGCGCCGGAGACTTCATGACAATGTGTTGTCCACAGCTAAAGCCCTCTAGTTCAGGGGTCCTCAAACTTTTTAAACAGGGGGCCAGTTTACTGTCCCTCAGACCATTGGAGGGCCGGACTATAGTTTAAAAAAAAAAACTATGAACAAATTCCTATGCACACTGCACATATCTTATTTTGAAGTAAAAAAACAAAACGGGAACAAATACAATATTTGTATTTGCATATGTCCCGCGGGCTGTAGTTTGAGGACCCCTGCTCTAGTTTCTTCCTACCGATGTGGGCCATGGATACCTCTGAGCTCAGCCCTCACCTCACCCTACCTTACTCCTATCTCTCGCCCCCCCCCCCCCGTTTTGACCTCATTTCCACTGGGAGGAAGTAGGGATCATGGCGTGGAGAGGGAGCTCTGTTCTGCCCATTATTTGGGCATCAAAAAGCTGGAAATAACCGTCACAAAAAGGCCTCTGAAGCGGCTGCACTGACACCGTGTGCCCTAGAAAAAGCAGATGCAGGAGACTCGCTTAAACTCCCAAGTCCCGTGGTTTTTCATGGGAACATGGATCCTCGCCTTCTCTATCCTCACCCCAAGCCTCCAGTTTTCCTGGCTCTTCACCATCATCTCCTGAGTCTTGGTCAGTGAACAGTTAGTGCTACCTGAGCCTCGTCCCGGAGTGGGGCTGTGGCCTCACACACAAACATCTGGCAAGTCCCTGGGCGCGGGTTCCTTCCTTTCAGTCACATCCTAACTCAAGAATTAGACTTACTGTGAGTTTACTGTGGCCCCAAACTGCAACGCTTGCTTCATATGCCTCATCTCACTCATCTCACTATTAGCCTTGGAAGTAGGAGACTGTGTAAGGGAGAAACAGGTGACCCTCCCAAGGTCATAACTGGTGTATGGTGAAGGCCGGGCTCAAGCGGAAATCTTTGTGTGGCTTACATAGATGCTTTCCTTAATTTGCTCCTCTCAGGAGAAGACCTTAAGCATGCAGTAAATACCGCTGGGGCTCTTATCTCTGACGTGGGAACAGCTGTTTGCAAGTCCAGGTGAAGCAGATAACCCAGCAGTTCTCCTGGGTACAGCCTGCAGGTCCCCAGCCACCACTCCTGGAGGCAAGGCCTGTGTCCATTCACCACGGAGTCCCCACGTCAGTAACCCTAGTGGAGCAAAATGTTTGTTAGCAACATGAAGGAATGAGGAAGTGAATCACTTCATGACCCTATGAATGAATGAATGAATGAATGAATGAAGCAACTCTCAGCATGATGCATTAAGGAAGCAGCCTTTCCAAGCATCCGACGGCCCTGACATGGTCACTAAGACAGGCTGTGAGCTCCAGTGGGACAGGGACCCTATAGGTCCTGCACGTGCCCAGCGCAGAGCAAATCTTCAGTGCACTTTGGTCCAGCTGAGGGTGGTCTTATGAGAGGCGGTCCCTCGGGGACAGGCAGCCCTGCTCTCGGGGAATGACTGACAGGCTCGCTTCTTTCCTGGGCGCCCCCGTCTCACCCTGCCTCCTCCCGCTTCCCAGAGCGCACACGGTTATGATCACAGCGCCACCGCGCACCACACCTCCACCTCTCCTCCCCTAACTCCTGGCACAGGTGAGAGTAAGAAAGTGATGCCCGGCCACGTGGCTCAGTGGTTGAGCATTGACCTATGAACCAGGAGGTCACGGTTCAATTCCCGGTCAGGGCACAGGCCCCAGTTGCAGGCTCGATTCCCAGTAGGGGGTGTGCAGGAGGCAGACAATCAATGATTCTCTGTCATCATTGATGTTTCTCTCTCTCTCCCTCTCCCTTTCTCTCTGGAGTCGATAAAAATATATTTTTAAAAAAACAATGTGTGAGCAGGTGGCCCGGGGTCACCACACGCCACTTCTCCCGACGCTCAGCCCGGGGTTCGGGTGGCCCACAGCACTGCCATGTCTACACGTGCGTTCACGTGTTCGTGTTGGCCCCGTCCGAGCAGGGAGGGTACCTGAGTCATGCACTCACATTCCCCATATTCTCGGCCCTTCGTTTTCTGTTTTCATTTTGGTTTCGGCTTTTTATTAACAATAACGTAGAAGGAAACTCCCACACGGGAAGTGAACAGCTCGCCACCACCACCTTCTGGCCCCCCCAGGCAGTGAAGCCGCTGCCGCGGCCACAGGGGCGGACACAGATCCCGGGAGGGGTCCCCTGGGTGCTCAGTGCTGTCTCCCCTCTGACACGGGGGCGGGGGCTGAGTTGGGGTGAGAAGGGAGAAGACGTTGAGTCTGAAACCCTGTGTTCAGAAAAATCATAGAACGTAAACTTTAATCATAAAGATCGTTTTCCCAAAGCGTATTGTTAAGAGGCTGTGAAACATGGGCAAGGCTCGCGGCTTAATTACGAGTTCAGAGGAGCCTCGCACGTCGCTCCCGCTCCAGGAAAACATGACGGAGCACGCATCCCGGGCTGGTACGTGTGCTTGCCGCGGCCTCAGACACGGGCTGGTGCTGGGCTGTCTGCCCCGGCCTGCGCCGCCGCCGCAATCCGCAGCCTGGGGGCTTAGTGACGATTACAAAACGCCTTTTGTTCGCTCGGTAAGTGATTCAGATATCTGAGCGCTGCCGATCCGCTCGGCGAGGGTGGCAGCGAGGACACATGCGTCTCACAGGAGAGCTGAGCCTGCGTTTTCCCCCCCGGGAGCAAAATGCGTGCAGCGCTGTGGGAACCCTGAGCAGCCTGCTGGTCGCTGTCTGCTGTCCGTGGTTGGGAACGCTGTGAGCTGCGAGGTTGTCTGACATCTTTGGTTGCCCGTGTATTCGCCCCTGAGTTTCAAATGGGTCTCTCTCTCTCACTCCTTGCAGCTCCTCGAATTCTCTAAAATTCAGCAGCCCAAGAAAACCCGACTTCACAATTAGATTCAAAGATTCTCAGTTAAGATAGCTGCCCAGGTTTTTCAAACTTAATAATTCAGTTATTTAAGAAAAGAAAAGATGCCCTGGCCGGTGTGGCTCAGTGGATAGAGCGTCGGCCTGCGGACTGAAGGGTCCCGGGTTCGAATCCGGTCAAGGGCAGGTACCTCGGATACAGGCTCCTCCCCGGCCCGGGCCCTGGTCAGAGCCCGTACAGGAGGCAAACCATCGATGTGTTTCTCTCACATCAGTGATTCTTTCTGTCTTTCCCTCTCTCTTCCCTCTCTCTAAAAATCAATGGAAAAATATCCTTGGGTGAGGATAAAAATAAAAGAAGATTGAAAGAAATGGATCCGTCGGAGGGAAGGGTGGGGGGCTGTGGGGAGAAGAATGGGAAGGGAGACTGGCTGGGGCTCCAGGTGCCTGGTGCGCTGCCCACGATACAACGTTGGGGAGCTGAGCAGAGAGGCCCTTCTGGGAGCCGGGAAGCCCCTGTGGAGCAGGTGGGGATATGGCATCGCCGGGGGAATAACGCACGTCTACGTCGCAGCGCGGACAACACTCACACCTGCTCTGTTCCTGGGCGGCTTGCTCTCTAGAGTGACGCCCAGCGTGCAGAGCCCCGGCTGGGGCCCAGGTGGTGTAGTCTGCTGTGCCCTCTGTCCACAAAAAAGGTGGGACACAGAGAACGTTCATGTTTGACCTAAAGAAATGTAAAGCCGGCTTCTGATGGGGCAATGTCCAATCTGCATTTTTTTACATATTTTGCCTGAAAATAGAGGGGTTTTGTTTTGCTCCACCTTTTCACCTGCAAACAGCATGATGCTTTGGGGAACAGACTCCTGGGAACGCTGGAGTCCAGTTTACAAAATCCTTTTCACCTAAACCTTCCGAAGCCGACTCTGGTCTCGTCGCTGTCCTGGGCCTCTTTCCTGGCAGCCTAGAACGTCCTTGCCCACACTCTGCCCCGGGAAGAGGCAGGACCCCTCGGTGTCGGGTGACGGAGCCAGCTCCGGGGCTGGGTTTGCGAACGTCATCGGGCCGCAGGGCCAGCTGCCCGGCCGGGCCTGCTTTTCCATTGGCCTTGGCAGAAAATTCCCCTAAACAGAAA
Source organism: Myotis lucifugus (assembly GCF_000147115.1). Taxonomy (NCBI): domain Eukaryota; kingdom Metazoa; phylum Chordata; class Mammalia; order Chiroptera; family Vespertilionidae; genus Myotis; species Myotis lucifugus. The sequence continues at coordinate 37,117 of NW_005871854.1, read as the reverse complement.
GCATTTCAGACCCTGTGGGTTCTTACTGCCAAAGGTACAAAAAGAAAAACAAAACACTTTACGTTCTTTTTTGCTCTCTAAGTACAGACAGGTGGCCACTGAGTTGGGAAACGTTTCTGATGGTGGTCATGTGATTATTGGTGACGCTGAAATGTCTGCACAGTCACTAGGAGCAGCTTGACAGTTTGAACGTTAACACTCCACCTGGTCTGGCCAGCGTGGCTCAGTGGTTGAGCGTCCACCTGTGAACCAGGAGGTCACAGTTCGATTCCTGGTCAAGGACACATGCCCAGGTGTGGGCTCAATCTCCAGTGGGGGACGTGCAGGAGGTAGCCAATCAATGATTCTCTCTCATCATTGATGTTTCTGTCTCTGCCTCCCTCTCTCTTTTTTATTTTAAAATAAAAATATATTTTAAAAAAACAAAAAACACTGCACTGGGAAATCTTCCTCATCATTATTCTCATCTCTATATATAAAAGTGTAAGCGACCGTCCGACCACTCGACCATCCAACCAGTAGCTATGACCAAGGGGCAGATGCTCAACACAGGAGCTGCCGAGCTGCAGTGACTTGGCAGCTGTGGTTCTCAGGTGACACACCCAGAATCAGAGAGGAGGGAGCCCGATTCTGGGGTGCGTTACCCTAGAACCACCCTCTCACAATCGGGGACCCCTCAGGGGATGTCGGAGAGCTGGTTTCGGCCTGATCCCCGCAGGCCAGGCCGAGGGACCCCACTGGTGCACGAATCCGTGCACCGGGCCTCTAGTGATGAAATAAAGCCTGTGGAGGGAGTTAGCAGAGGGAAACCTTCAAGAACCAAACATAAACTACATTTCAGTATTTTGGGGGGAGAAAGGGCCAAACGAAAGCAAATGCTTGGACTTAAGTGAGCTTACGGGACACTGGCAGAGAGGCCACACACGTGTGACATACTGAGACAAAGGAAACTGGTTTCTTATTAAAAGACTTTTTTTTAATCCCTCCCACTCTACCTGTCACTGACCTCCCGATTCTCCGCAGACACCAGGCAGATCCAGCCCTCCCCGCCCTGGTCCTACGACCAGTCCTACCAGTACCTGGGCTCGATCGCCTCTCCCTCCGTGCACCCAGCGACGCCCATCTCGCCGGGCCGGGCCAGCGGCATGACGACCCTCTCCGCGGAGATTTCCAGCCGGCTCTCAAGTAAGCGGCCCGGAGACACCCTCTGAAAGCGAGGGAGGTCGCGGAGTGGGAGGTCACGGAGTGGGAGGTCGTGGGACCAGAGGAGATGTGTGGAGCGGGAGGCGTCACTTTTCATGGGCTCAGAGGAGATGCGTGGAGCGGGAGGCGTCACTTTTCATGGGCTCAGATGTGGTTTAAAGACAGGGCTGTCCAGCGGCAGGGGTGGCCTGGAGAAGTGGACACCTGGGGCGTGGTGGGGTGGCTCACGTTCCACAAGCAAAGGTGGCAGCTGGAGGGGTAATCATACTATAGAAGGAAGAAGTCGGCCTGCGGAACGCAGCTGGGATGGGTCACGTGACCAGCTTTCACAGGTCACGTGTGACCAGCACCCTGGGGTCCCCGTGGGATGGGAAGCAAGCGAATACGCCCCAAGGGAGACAGTTCCACTAGGAGCTGCTCAGACCAGGCCGGAGGCCCCGTGGAAAGCCCGGGTGGCGGGGTTCGCGCATTGCCGTTAGCACCAGCTCACAAATATTAGGCATTTCACCGCGGGACCTCCAGGCTTGGCGCTCATCTTTGCTCGTGGGCAGGGAACTCGGAGCTGCAGAGAAACATCCCTTTGCTGAGAGCAAAAGGAGAAAGCCTCCGTGGGCTGTGACGTGGGAGCTGGGCGGGGCTGTGACAACGGCTCTGGGACCTCGGCCTCCGACGGCTGCACACGCACTTCCCGCCCGGGGCCGGCGGCTGCGTGGCTCTTCCCTCCTCGGGATCAGTTAGGGCAGGCGAGGGGCGAGCAAAAGCAAGGGCCGCATGTCCGGCATCTCCAGGGCGGCCCAGTGTCGTGCTGTCCAGACAGTTGGGGTTGCTTGGGGTTCACCAGGTGCTTTAGCCTCTTCTCAGAGCTTCTCAACGGGGGCACCGATGGCATTGGGGACCAGGCAGCTCTTGGTTGGGGGGCCGTCCATGAAATGCAGGTGCTTAGCAGCGCCTCTGGCCTCTGGGTTCCAGTAGCCCCCGCCTCTCCATGGGAACAACCACAGAATGTCCCCAGACCTTGCCGGATGTCTCCACACCACCCCCAGGTGAGAACAGGGCCTTCGCGTTCCTTGGGAGCTGGCGTGCCGTAGGGAAGCCGCCGACTTGTCCAGTTTTCACCTGCTTCCGGCCATGGGTGCCAACATCTTCCTGGCACCCACGGGCTCCGGCGGTGAGGAAGTAGCGCAGGCATGAGGACGGCTGCTCGGCTTGTGGTTTAGAAGGCCTGTTCCCGAGGCCCTTGTCAAGTCTCACTGCTTCTGCTCGGGGCGCTGCTCTCCAGGGCAAGGGCCCTGTTTGGGGTCTGTCCCTGGGAATTCATTACGTCTTTTGACCTGGTCGGCATCTTATAGTCCAAGGACCGTAGGGGCCAAGAGCTCCAACTGACCGTGATCAAGCATAAGGGTGATTTAAAAAAAATGAGTACTGTGAGCACCCCCAAACCCAGCTTCAGGCACCCCCGAGTGTGGAAGGATGCGTCATGGCCTGAGGGTGTGCAGTGGGTACAAACCAGGTCCCATTTCTGCACCCGATGGCCCTTTGCTGACGTGGAGGGAGGAGCAGTGAGAATCGCAGAGAGCAGCATGGGAGATGCTTTTCACTAGCAGATCTCCCCCTCGAGCAGGGCTGAGCCCGGCCTGAAAGTGGGTCCTGTGCTGGGGCCGGGGCTGGGGCTGGGGCCGGGGCTGGGCCTGGGGGGGCGGGGCTGGGGGGCCTGGGGGGGCGGGGGTGAGACACAGAAGTGGCCTCTTGGCCCCAGCTTTAGAGCCCAGCCCTGCCCTGGCCTGCCTTTCCCTTTCGCCCCGCCCCCAGCTCTGCGCTGTCCTGCCCCCCAGCCCCACCTGGGCTGCCTTCTGCACGGGACTTGCACTCTGTCTGCCTCTCTCTCTCCTCTGCAGACAGACTCCACACCTTGTCTGAGAAGAGTTGTCATCCGGAGGTTTTCTTTGCATTTTTCCTTCTGCTTTTTTTAAAAGAAGTTAATGTTTAGCTGCCAACCCAGGCGACAGACGGCATGCATTTTTCTGAGTCATGAGAAAGCTCCCTTGAAGGCAGCCATTATCTGCTCAGGCTGTTTAATCCTGTGGGGCAGGGGGCGGGGCCTGGCATGGGGCCGCTTTCATCCCCGAAAACTGCAGGATGAGAACTCGAGCTGTCACGGCAAATCTTTAGCCCCATCAGTGGGGCAACATTTCCAACGAAAATACCTGCCCCTCCTAATCCCCAGATTTCCTGCTCCTTCAAAGCCCCTGTGCTCACAGGGTCTGCCCCTCCGCCCACGCTGGAGTTGACTAGGGGGCACCAGGCCAGCCAGAGGGCAAATGAGCTGCCCCCACCCCCCAGGGGTGTAACTGGTGAGGCCTGGTAGGCGGTATCAAACTGGACATCAAATTGAAAACAAATATTTGAATAGATCATTTGAATCTGAGCATATCTAAAGGGCCCAAGTTGTTGGGGTTTTTTTTATTTATATTTTTTAACCCTCACCCAAGGACATTTTTCCATTGATTTTAGAGAGAGTGGAAGAGAGAGGGAAAGACAGAGAGAAACATCGATGTGAGAGAAACACATGGATTGGTTGCCTCCTGCAAGAGCCCCGACCAGGGCCCGGGCTGGGGAACAGCCTACAACCGAGGTACATGACCTGGACCGGAATTGAACCCGGAACCCTGCGGTTCACAGGCCAATGCTCTATCCACTGAGCCAAACCGGCTAGGGCCTAAGTTGTTTTATCATCCGTTGTAAAAGGGGTAATTTGACCAACTGAATGGTGACGCTGTTACTATGTAGACAGGAGGAGACTCAAGGGCAGTATTTAAGATCATTCAGATATTCTGCCCACAAGTGAAACCCTATTTCCCCTGACGGCTGAGACCACAGCATCATTCCATTCCTACGTCCGTGACAAACCCCCGACTCACTCGGGATTCCAGTAACTTGGTACCATCACCGGTTACCGGGCAGTCGTTGGAACAACAGACTGAGCGTGTCCAGACGCCGCCGTGCGACAGGGTGACCTTTCATTCATTTCCCAGTGGGTTCACCTTTGCGTCTCAGGGCAAGTGAAGCAAGAGGAGGAGGGGGCGGGTCCAGTGTTTGTGTCCGGAGGATTGCATCAGATGAAAACAAATGGATTGTGTGTGCCTCCTGCTTTTCCTCCTGCCTCGGCTTCTCCCCACACTCCATAAATCTTACTGGCAAGATGGAGTCAAGCTTCCTGTTAACTCTTGAACATGTCACAGCTCCGTGGGAGCAAAAACAAGTGGCACCCAGCTTGCTCACACACGGCCCCGGGAGCGGCAGGACCAGCCCTGAGGAATGAGGTGCAGCCTGGCCTGGGGACAAGCTGGAGCGGCCGCCCGCGGGAGGGCGAGGGCGGCCCGAGCGCTGTCCGTTGATGGCGTTTCCCTGCCCACACGTCTGACTCGCTCAGGAAAGATTGACAGGGGTGTTTGTTTGAAAGTCAGACTCCTGCTTCCCCCATTAGCACAGAGATTCCCGCACATCTCGCTTGTTTCTAGAAACTTCAATTACTTCTCTGATGAGGAGTATGGCCCCTCTTCACATTCACCCCAAGTTTACAGAGGAGGTCATTTTCTAAAAATGTGTTAGGGCAATAAAAAAAAATCACTAGAGGAGGAGGGAGGAGGGAAAGCAGGAGAGAGAGAGGAGAGAGAGAGGAGAGAGAGAGCAAGGCAGACACTAGCTCTCCCTGCTGGAATAATAGGCTTGAAATATGAGGAAGTTGACCAAGGGCCCAGGCCGTCCACAAACAGATTAATACCCCTCCCTTCCCCCCCACCCCCAACCCGGTAGCTCTCCTCCCAGAACCAGCTTTGCTCCTTCACGTTCTCTATCGGCCTGGACACAAGAGGGCACAGGCCACCTGTCATCCTGAGCTTGGAGTCATTTTGTGTGTTGATTTGAGGACGTGCACATTTTGAAACATTTCATTCGTGCCTCTGCTCTGTTTTGTTGCTGTCTTTTGGGTTTGCTCACGTAAAGACTGTAGTCCTGGCCTTGTCATTTCGTGAATAATTCTGAGAGAGAGAAACTACCCCAGGGCACCATCCTGAATATACAGTGTTGGTTCTCAGAGGGGAGTGGGGAGCTGCCCCCTCGCCCTACCCCCGGGACATTGACAGTATCTGGAGACGTTGGTTGTCACAACTCTGGGAGTGGGGACACTGCTGGCGTCCGGTGGGCAAAGGCCAAGGATGCTGCCAGACATCCTACAAGGCAGGCTCAGGACAGCCCTCACATCCCCACAGAGAACTGTCTGGCCCGAGAGAGGGCCACGGTGCCACCTTTGAGAAGCTCTGACACGGAACCCTCCCTGGCACCCAGGCCTCCAGTGGCTCCCAAGGGCAGCCTGTGGGGAGAGGATGCAGAGGGATGCCATGCCGGGAGTCGAAGCCAGTCCCTGAAGCTGGAAGGCATCATTCTAGCAAGATGAGTTTTAGAGACAACGCTTTGCCGTTCCTGGTAAAATGTCAGCATGGGGAAAATGCAGTCGCTAAATCAAGGCCCTGCAGCCACTCGTGGTAACAAACCGTGGAGGCGTGATAGTGGACGCCAGGCGGACCAGGCTGAACCCTTTCTAAGAATGTGGGGCTAGTCCGAGGTCGATGTGGGGAGAGCGGTGGTGCTGGTGTCCACTCCAGTCACTCCGATGGTATGCATGGGTTGACTCACAGGAAGTTGCCAATTTTGAACTGTTTGAGGCCTAACAAAATGGCAATTTCCTATGATTCAACCTAAATACTATGTCTAATGTAATGTTATTATACATTAGTATTGTTATGATACTATATCATATTATGCATGATATAGTCTATTGATATGAATTTATTAATTCGTCCATTATATTTCTAATTATTATATAGTGTTACATTGTGTTATCAATTATAATTATATTAATGTCAGAGACTAAATTTATATTAATATTGGTGCATTAGTATATTGATTATCTAGAAGATTGGCCAACTTTTTTCTGTAAAGAGCCAGAAACTAAATATTTTAGTATTTCAGGGCCCTGCGGTCTAAGTCATGACCCTCAACGCTGCAGAGGTAGCTCAAAAGCAGGCAGAGACAACGCATAAAGGAATGAGGCTGATGCCAATAAAACTTTATGCATTGACCCTGAAATTTGAATCTTACATAAATTTCATTACAGGACACAGTCTTCCTTTGACTTCTTTTTCAACCACTTAAAAATATAATAATGCTCATTCTTAGCTTGTGGGACCCGAAAACGGCACGGCTGGATTTGACCCCTGGGCTGTAGTTTGCCAACCCGGGATGATACCAGTTATTATATCTGTACTACACACACCCTATGTCATGTCTATACTCTACATATTGTACCCATATTAGATCTCTATTGTTATACTACATGATAGCATATTATATTAGCGTTTTATGTTACTTGGTAGCATATATTCTCTTCTTTTACTATATATTATCATACTATCTCCCTGGGCAGCAGCATTCTGGGTACTCTCCTAGCTTCCTGGGCAGTAGCATTCCGGGAAGTCCCATCTCCCAGAGCAGCAGCATGCTGGGTAATTTTTCAGCTTCCTGGGCAGCAGCATTCTGGGTAGTCTTCCAGCTTCCTGGGCAGTAGCATTCTGGGTACTCTCCTAGCTTCCTGGACAGTAGCATTCTGGGTACTCTCCTAGCTTCCTGGGCAGTAGCATTCTGGGAAGTCCCCATCTCCCAGAGCAGCAGCATGCTGGGTAATTTTTCAGCTTCCTGGACAGTAGCATTCTGGGTACTCTCCTAGCTTCCTGAGCAGCAGCATTCTGGGAGTCTTCCAGCTTCCTGAGCAGCAGTATTCTGGCTAGTGTGCACTGCCCCCAGCAGCAGCATTCTGGGTTATCCTCCGACTTCCCGGGCAGTAGCACTCTGGGTAGTCCCCCATCACCCTGGACAGCAGCATTCTGGGTAGTCCCCCACCTTCCTGGGCAGCGGCATTCTGGGTAGTCCTCCACCTCCCTGTGCAGCAGCATTCTGGGTAGTCCCCCACCTCCCTGGACAGCGGCATTCTGGGTAGTCCCCCACCTCCCTGGACAGCGGCATTCTGGGTAGTCCCCCACCTCCCTGTGCAGCAGCATTCTGGGTAGTCCCCTACCTTCCTGGGCAGGGGCATTCTGGGTAATGGTCCTGCGGGGGGCTGGCAGCGAGGGCGGGGCCCCCCTGAGCTCCCCTCTCACCATGATGCTTTCCCGCCCGCAGCGGCCCCCGAGCTGACGGCCTTCGGCGACCCGCGCCAGTTCCCGGCGCTGCCCTCCATCTCGGACCCGCGCATGCACTACCCGGGCGCCTTCACCTACTCCCCGACGCCCGTCACCTCGGGCATCGGCATCGGCATGTCGGCCATGGGCTCGGCCACGCGCTACCAACACGTACCTGCCGGCCGCCCTACCCGGGCTCCCTCGCAAGGGGAGGGGGGGCCCCTTTCCAGGCGGGCTCGCCTTCCTACCACCTGGTACTACGGCGCGGCCCGCGGGCTCCCTACCAGGTTCTCCATGGGGGGGGAGCGCTCGCCGGCCGCGAATCCTGGCCGGCCCTGGAACAACCCGTCCACGGGCGCCGCGCTGCTGCACCCCAGCCTGCCCACGCCCAGCGACGCGGGCGAGGCCGAGGGCAGCCACAGCAACTCGCCCACCATGCCCGCCGCGCGCCTGGAGGAGGCCGTGTGGCGGCCCTACTGAGCCCGCCTCGCCGGGCCGCCACCGGCACCAGCTGGACCGGCCAGGACTCCACGCCCCTGGCACCAGCTGGACCGGCCGGGCCCCCGCGCCCCTGGCACCAGCTGGACCGGCCGGGCCCCCCGCCCCTGGCACCAGCGGGACCGGCCGGGCCATCGCCATCGCCATCGCGCCCGCCTCCAGCGCCATCGGAGCCCGCCGTCTGCAGTGTGACGGTCCGGCCATGTGGCCCTGGGAGGCGAACAGGAAGATTCCAGAGGAAAACTGTGAATGCTTCTGAATTAGCAATGCTGTGAATAAAAGAAAGATTTTATACCCTGACTTCACTTTTTAACCAAATTGTTTATTCCAAAGAGTATGGAAGTTTGGTTCAGGGTTGGGGGATGCAACTCATCCTGTTTGGCATCGAATTGGTATTTTTCATGTTCTTTTCCAGCACCTTATACATTGCAAAATGCGTATTTGCATTTGGGGTGGTTTTATTTTTATATACATATATATAAAAATTTGAGCTTGCTTCTTTCTTGCTATGACAATTGAAAAAAAATATGATTCCTTTTCTTGTAAGTTTTATTTAACTTTTCTTTTGGACTTTTGTGTAGTTGTGTGTTTTTGTTTTTTTAAGAAACAGCTACAGCTTTGGGTCATTTTCAACTACTGTATTCCCACGAGGAATCCCTAGATATTTATGTATCTTGATGTATAGACAGTTATGTGTTGATACTTTTTTATTATTTAAATGTACTTATATTAAGAAGAAGAATATCAAGTACTACATTTTTTTTTATAGTAGCCAAAGTTAAATGTATCACATTGAAGAAGGCTGGGAAGAAAGGATGGGTAATGTGATCACTTGGTTATCTACATATTGTTTACATTAAACTTCCTTTAATGTTAATCAAACGAGTTGGTAGCTAATGCAGCAATGTTTTAATAGCCTTTTCAGATCCCGAGGGTCCGTCCAGAGACCCGAGGCAGGGGGTGCTCTGCCGAGCCCCACAAAGGCTCTGCTGCCTGACTCCCGCCCTCGAAGCAGAGGTCAGGCCTGGCTCCAGAGGGCTCGGGAGAGGCCAGCGACGGCCCCTCTGGCGAGGATTTCCTGTCGGCCTCGGGATCCGCTCACTGCGTGCCTCTTGGTAATTTCAGAACAAATCCAAAGTCAGCCATGTGGGGGAGCAGGATCCACATGGGAGCCAAATCCGTGAATTCAGGGGTTCTTGCGATGCTGGGTTCTGGGGTGGGAAGGAGATCTGCCGAATCCAGAATGTAGTGGCTTTTAGCTTTAAGAAAATGCTCCTCGTTTGCCGTACCTGCTCGTTTACACAGAACAAAACGTGTGGCTGTCCCCCGAGGCCGGGGGTGGAAGGGACTGGGCCGGGTGCCTTTGCCTTTGCCCGCTGCAGGTCCCCGGCCAGGATGGGCCCAGCAGCCAGCCTGCGCGAGCCAGTCTCCCTCTGTCTGGAGTCCCGCAGGACAGCATCGGTCCCAGCTGTGCAGGACCCCACCCCGTGCTGCTCACTAACCACCCACCTTCGTGTCGCTGTCCCCAGGCTGAGACCCGCCCCTGGGGAGGGAGGGAGGGTGCACTTTGACCTGCACGTCCTGTGAGCGGAAAGATCTGTGTCACCACTGCTGCCCATGGCTACACGTCAAGCACAGCCGATGTCACTGTAAACTGATGGCACTGTTTTGACTGGAGGATCCGGTCAGAGCGCGTAAATACTGCAGCCCATGCATACGAACTGCTGACTTCGACGTGCGTGCGCTCAGAATGGCCGGGGGCCGTTTCATGTACCTCTTCAGTTCCTGGGAACGACTTCGGGTCAGCTCGGAAGAGCGTGTGAGAGCAGGACTTGAGAACAGTGTTTGGTTTTTATTCTGTAAATGTAAGGATTCGCGTTAGGAAGATCTTCGGCTGCAGGCAGCAACGACAGCTGAGTTTATTTAAAACAACTTGTTTTTGAGTTTTCTCCTGTATCCAGGGGTGGGGAACGTGGGTTTACAGTTGTGAATATGCAAAACACAGAGTTTATTCTTGTATTGTTATTTATTCATTATTGTATTATTTGCCATGCGAGCGGCTGTACCCCGACTGTTGCCCGCCCTGGGTATGCTGTTTGACGCAAACGCAGTAGCACTTTGGTGAGAGGGGAAGAGGAAGGAGTCTGTCTTGTGAGGTCAAGATTCTCTAGAAAAGGGCTAAGCAGAGCTCGGGGAAACCCAGGCGAGGTCCATGTTCATTTTAGACACAATCCTCCCTCCTCCGGCATTCATTTCCCTGTTTATTCTAGATTGCTTTATTTTTATTTTTTTGGCGGGAAAATTACCTGTCAGCCCGTTTAAAATGTCTATTTCTGAAAAGAACCCTCAGCCCGTTTACCCCACATTGAATTTAAATGCTCTTTCCAGCACCTGTGGCCACATCTACCCTGACAAAATGCTGGGGAAAATGAAGGAAAAAAATTTTTGTTGTTGTTCAATTCTGGTCCCTGATGATATTCCAGCTGGAAATCAGCCGAGGGTCCTGCACCGGAATCAGGTCACCTGTTGCGTGAGCCTTCGGTCTGAGGCCACGCGTGAGCAGGGCTGCTCGCTGTCCCGCAGGCCCGCGGGTTTGGCCATCCGGAGACCCTTTCCAGCATATTCGGTGTTTAATTGTTTCAGAAAAAGTGAATCTGAGGTCAGCTGTTTGGGAGGTAGAGGGCACACCTAGTGACTTTCCCTGAGGGACTGCGTTCGGCCGGCCGGTACATTAAGGTGGCCTTTCAGCAGGGAGGCCAACAGCCAGTGATGGCAAAGCCGGGCGCCTCCGGGAGCCTTGGTGCCGGAGAAGAAAAACGAGCTAAGCCATCGCTACATCTTATTTATAATTAAGACATGGACACGTTTCACTGCAGTTTTTTCTTTTTCTCACTATCGATAATACAGTTCTCTCCCTCTTTGCCCCTGTAACATCTCCCACTGTCTCTCCCCCTCTCCCCCTCCTTCTGTGTGGGAAATACACCCCACCCAACACCAGGAGTCCAAACTGGAGGAGCCGCGAGTGGGCTTCTTCCCGCTCGGGTGCCCGCGGCCCCGGCCGGAGCCTGCCAGGCCGGGTACAGTCAGAGCTGAAGCTGCCCGGGCTGGGCCCACGGACGGAACGGCTCTCTGGGCGGGAAACGCGTGGTCTCACTCCAAGCCCTGCAGTTCCCATTGCGGTTTCTGTCCGTACCTGTTTCCGTGGGACACCCCGCCCAGTGGTTCTCCGTTTGGGTGGTTTTTGTTTCGGGGGGTGACACGTTTGGGGTCTGTTACACAGCGAACGTCAGTCTAACCTTCGTCTCAGAAAACAGCTGTGACATCTGAACAGACGCCTGTGCGTTCACCTGCAGTGCGCACTGTTCGGGGTTTTCTGTTTGTCTCTCTGGCCTTTTTCCTCTCCCTTCAGCCAGGTCAGGACCCATGAGGCTGGCCGTGGGGTTTCTTTTTCCTTCCAGGAGAGTTGCATCAACAAAGTTCATTGTATTTATGTATGTAAATAGGTTTTAAGCTTCATTATAAAATATTGTTAATACGATAACTTTTTTCAATTTTATGTGTGCTTCTAAGAACGTTTTCTTATGTTTGCTCAATACTGTAGACAAAAATGCTTCTTTCTCCTTTATTTTAGACTTTAAAACAAACTACTTTTTATCCACTTTTATAAAGAGCTAATGGCATGGTTGCAAATTTTTTTTTTTAAGTTCACTTTTGTTTGAGGGAAAATGAATGTGCAAAAAAAAAAAAAAAAGAACCGTGGGTTCTCTGTGCTGTTCTGATGTGTAACCATCGATGGAAAAATAAACTTTCAAATTGAAACGACGGCGGCAAAGTCTCTTGAAAAAGCAGCCACGCGCATGCGGTCCTCGAGGCCCGTGGCGGCCACTCCGCGAGGGGCGGGTTCTGTGCAGGGGCTCCCGGGGGACGCGCGGGTCCTTCTCCCGCTGCCCACAGACCTTTCCTGAGGGACTGTCAGTCTCGAGCTTGAAACCAGAGAGGCTGGGAGGCAGCCAGGCCCTCTCCGAGGGGGTTCTAGTGGTGCAGGAGGGCGGGCACTCGGGCCCAGGTTCCCGCGTGATCGGAGTGGCCCCTTCCATCCGCCAGAGCAGCCCTGGTGCCCAGCCTCGTGCCCAGCCTCATGCCCAGCCTCATGCCCAGCCCTGGTGCCCATCCCTGTGCCCAACCCTTATGCCCAGCCCTGGAGCCCAGACTCATGCCCAGCCCTGGTGCCCAGCCTCATGCCCTGCCCTGTGCCCAGCCTCATGCCCAGCCCTGGTGCCCAGACTCATGCCCAGCCTCATGCCCAGCCCTCATGCCCAGCCCTGTGCCCAGCCTCATGCCCAACCCTCGTGCCTAACCCTCGTGCTCAGCCCTGTGCCCAGCCTATGCAGGGTGTCCCAGTGTCTGGACTGCCACTGCCCAGGCCCCTCGGAGCCTCACTGTCTTTGACCACAGTACCTTCTGTGAGCCCCATGTGATAACTAGTGAACGGCAAGTACACAGTGTGACAGAACCTAGACCCTATCACAGCGGTTCCGTCTTTCTCTGACGTGCAGGGCTGGGGCCACAGGAAGCCCACGCAACACACAGGACGGCCGTGGGGGCCGCCCCTCCCAGCAGCCGCCTGGCTCTGAGGGCCCGGCTCCCGGGGCTGCCCCCTGGGTGCTCAGGAGCCCGGACAGGCTTTCACGCTTGTCTTCAAAAACAAAGGAAGAGGGAGAAAGAATTACGTGGGCTTTGCAAACACGTGGAAAGGGGATGTGCTCAACCTGCGGCCAGTCACCTGTCGGCTCCCTTCCTGTCAGTCCCGGGAGGCAGCCTGAGCCGTGGTGGGAGTTTTGGGAAGTTCTCTCCGCCCCTCCCCGGCCTGCAAATTACCATTAGTGTTTCAGCCCCAAGATCTGTGCCACCCGCGTTACCTCCCAGCCCAGAGCATGGCCGAACGCTCCTTCCAGTTCTTGTCACCATCGTCTCGCGGTCTTACACGTGGCCACAAAGGATATCAGGAACGGAAGCGAGCGGGATCAAGAGAAACTAGTGACGTGGGAAGTGATGGCTAATGACCGAGGCGGGAGGCGGGGGAAGGATCGGTCATCTGTGGTCAGGAAGGAGGCGGTGGGGTGGCCGAGAGCGTGACCCCAGGGGCCAGACTGCCTGGGGGGCCCAGGTTTGCACACGAGGGAACAAGTGAAACCAGTGCCCCAGTTCTTCTCAACGTGAAGTAAGACAGTTTCCAGTGCTGGCACCTAAATAAGTTCACGCATGTCACACACTTGGGAGCTCGGCACATAACACATGCTCAGTGCATGCTAACTGCACAAGGTGGTGCTGCGCATCGAAATGGAAACCCTACCACATGGTCTCACATACATGTGGCATCTAATGAACAAAATGATTTCACAAACAAGGTGGAAACAGACTCACAGAGAAAGAACAGACGGGTAGCAGTCAGAGGGGAGGAGTTTGGGGGCTGGATGAAAAAAGGTGGAGGGATTAAGAAAAAAAAAATATATATATATATACATATATATATATACCCAGTGCACACAAGTTGTGCATGGGAGGAGGGGTCCCCTCAACCCAGCCTGCACCCTCTCTAATCCGGGACCCCTTGGGGGATGTCTGACTGCCGGTTTAGGCACGATCCCAGGGATCGGGCCTAAACTGGCAGTTGGGCATCCCTCTCACAATTTGGGACTGCTGGCTCCTAACTGCTCACCTGCCTGCCTGCCTGATTGCCCCTAACTGCCCCCCCTGCCAGCCTGATCACCCCCCAACTGCCCCCTCTGCTGGCCTGGTTGCCCCCAACTGCCCCCCTCTGCTGGCCTGGTCACCCCCAACTGCCCCCCCCCGCTGGCATGGTCGCCCCCAACTGCCCCCCCTGCCGGCCTGGTTTCCCCACGCAGCCTGAGTTCAGTCGTTTGGTCGTCCCTCACTAACCCCCCTGCCGGCCTGGTCGCCCCACACAGCCTGTTCGGATTGTTACTGTGACTGTGATGGTGTCCCGGACAATTTGCATATTCCTCTATTATTAGTATAGATAACACATAGGCACAGACAACAGTGTGGTAACAGCCAGAGGAACGGGGTGGGAGGAGAGATGGGCAAAGGGGGGGATACAGGGGGACGGAAAGAGACTTTGCTGGGGGCAATGGGCACACGAGGCCGTGTGCAGATGAGGTTTTGTTGGGTTGTGCACGTGAAACTTTTATGGTTTTATTAACCAGTGTCACCCCAATAAATGCAATAAAATAAAAATATAAACAACACCCGATAAAAAGCTGAAACGTTCCACTTCTCCCACCTCACGCCTGGCTGGGGCTGTCAGCTGTTTTGTGCTCATCCTTCCAGGCTTTTCCGTACCCACAGTGCACAGACCATGTTTTACCTGCATCCATGCAAAGGGCAGCATTTCTGCTTCCCCATCGACACACTTAGACCTCCTTCAGCCGGCACACGGCTGTGCCACCCCATCTACCACCCTGTCCTGCCAGGCACCACGCTGCCCTGGCGTCTTGCGTGGGAACAGCCCCCTGAGGCCTCTGCGTGCACACATGCCCCGTGCTGGAACTTTTGTAGACTTAAAGCGAACTGCGGGTTCAGAAAGACTTGATGTTTTGACCATCACTCTTTCAGGAGGTTTTACTGAGGTAGGTTTCTGGGGTCGGCGCCTCATGCTGTAGGAAGAGGAAGACTGAGACTCGCCAGGTGGGAGTTAGGTCGCCACTGTCTCTGGTGGCGTTTGAGCCAGGCCTGGGTGCGGAGAGGTTTCAGCACCTTCCGAAGCGCTCACGTGCTGCAGAGGAGGAGAGCCGGCCTGCAGAGAAACCACAAGTGTGGTAAGTGCTACTGAAGCCAGGCTCCGCCGCGGGCTCCGAGGACACCCGCTGGCTGGGGCCGTACACTGGCCCTGGGGACACGAGAAAGCCAAGGTTCAGGGAGCAGGGGTTCGCCCGGGCTGCTGGGCCCCTGGTGGAGGAGCAGTGACCTGGCCCAGACGCCTGCTTCCAACACCCTCTGTCCTGAAGCTCAGAGCAGCACTCCAGCCACTGTCGACAGAGGAGCTGTCCAAACCCTTGACGGTGGCCTCCCCGGATAGCCCCTTCTCGAAAAGCAGGAGAAATGACTGTGCGAGCGTTGGGGGCAAACGGGGGGCAGGTGGGGACAAAAGGGCTTCAGGCACAAGGTCACAGCGAGGTTCCAGGTCAGAGCCACCTCCCGCACGCCCGAGGGTATCAGACCCGTGACAGCTGAGTGGCCTCCGGGGGGGTCCACCACACCCTCTCACAGTGCTCTTCCTTTATTGCTTTATTTTTAATTCATAAACTTTATTTTATATATAATAATTATTATTATTATTGATTTCAGAGAGGAACAGAGAGGGAGAGAGAGGAAAACACCAATGATGAGAGAATCATTGACTAGCTGCCTCCTCCACATCCCCTTCTGGGGACCGAGCCTACAACCCCGGCATGTGCCTTCACCAGAATTGAACCTTGACCTGGTTCACAAGTTGACACTCAACCACTGAGCCACGCCGTCCAGGCCATAAACTTTATTTTTTAGAAGTTTTAGACTTACAGGGAAATTTACAAAATAGTCTGGACAGTCCCCATCCCCTGGCATCATGCGCACCCCAGCACGCGCACCCCAGCACTCAGACCCCGGCACGCAGACCCCGGCACGCACACCCCAGCATGCACACCCCAGCACGCGCACCCCAGCACGCGCACCCCAGCACACACACCCCAGCACGCACACCCCAGCACATGCATCCCAGCATGTGCACCCCAGAGCACGCATCCCTATCATTGATATTTCAAACATCAGGAGGTGCCTTTGCAACAATGAATGAGCCAATACCAACCCTTTATCGCTCATTAAAGTCCAGAGTCCATTCTGTTATCCTCAGTTTCGCCTCTCCCAGCCCTGGGGCTTCCCGGGGATGGCGGTGCCTCCTCCCTGACCCACAGGAACCGGCTCTCGGCTCTCGGCCTGTCCGCTGAGAGGGGAGGAGACGCGGGAATGCGCTCACTTCACCGCAGCTGGTGGAGGCGGGTGTGGGCAGACCCAGCCTTGGGAACCACATCCGCATCCCTCCAGTCCCTGAGGCAGCGCCTGAGGATGAAAGTCTTGCGCATGCAGAGCAGGGTCCTGTGTTACTGGAAATCCCGGAGCGGGCGCCGCGTCCTCGCCTCAGTGACCCCGAGAGGGTCCTGCACGTGAGTGAGCTGGGGCGTCTCCCGCCAAACGCGGCCTTTCACCAGACAGGCCGTGACCAGGCCGCGTCCCCTCCCCCGACGGAGGAGGCGGACCCACAATTAGCCAGCACCACGCAGTGTCCCGCAGCTGCCCTGACAGCACCACACGCTGGGGGCTTAACACAACAGAAAGACATTCTCTGTCTGGCGGCCAGAGTTCCAGGTGTTGGCAAGGACGGCTCAGTCTGGAGGCTCTGAGGGAGGCTCTGTCCAGACCTCTCTGCTTCTGCTCCTCGCTCCCGTCCTCGGGGCTCCCCCCCAGGTCTTCGGTGATACCCCCCATCCTCAGTGCCCCCCCAGGTCTGAGGTTCTCACCCTCCCCCCTTCCCCCCTGCCACCCCCCCCCCATGTGTCTCTGTGCCCAAGTCTCCCGCTCACCTTGCTGAGGGCCCACATGGGGTTAGAAGAAAATCGGGGGGATGGTGAACACAGCGTTCAGGAGACGGGGTCACACTGGGTGAGCATGGGAGGGACACAGGAGATGCTGCGCTGCAGGTTTGTGCTGTTTCTGAGCTCAGACGCTGAATACATGCCACTTCACTTATCATTCCTCGGACTCGGTGCAAGTAGGCGGCTAATGAGGTCAAACTCACTTTTGGCTCAATAGACTTCGCGCTGGTGGGAGATCTCCTTGGACTCTGTGGCCAGACCTGTCACAGGACAAGCGATGCCTGTGGTCGCCATGGAAGCGGGGAGGAAGAGTGAGGGGCAGCGGCTGGAACCACCACAGACCTGCATTCCTGGCCTGTGAGCCTTCGTGCACCATGAAGGCTACTTCTTCCCATGACCTGGCCCCTTAGGGTCAGAGGAGGAACAAACAGCCACGTGCTGTTGAGAGGGACAGAGTCCATGGGGGTGCAGGTCGCATAGTTACGCATCTCCTTTGAACGTCTCTTACCACAGCCCTGACCACGTCCCTGCGCTGTCTGTGAGCCTCTGGCTGCTCCCGGGACAGAGCAGACAGGCAGGCTGCCCACCGATGACTCCGGAGGGTTACCGGTCACTATGAAGAAGGGGCACAAGCCCGGCCGCGTGGCGCAGTGGTTGAGCATTGATCTATGAACCAGGAGGTCAAGGTTCAATCCCCGGTCAGGGCACACACCCAGGCTGCAGGCTCAATCCCCAATGTGGGGCGTGCAGGAGGCAGCCAATCAATGATTCATCATTGATGTTTCTATCTCTCTCTCTCCCTTTCTCTCTGACATCAATAAAATATATTTTTTTAAAAAGAAGAGGTACAGGCCTGGGGTGGCAGGGAGCGGGAGGAGACAGGTGGATCCCCCTTCACCAAGGTAACATGAGGCGGCAGCAGCCACAGGTTTCATTCAGGAGCAAAACACTCTTTCTTTGGGTTCCACTGTCTCTTTCTTTCTTCACAAATCGTGTCTGTAATGACGGGTTCAGGCCCCGCTGGAAAAGCAAGGCTTGAGCAAGACTCCAGTTCACTGGTTACCAGAGAGGGAAGAACACTGGCTTCGCGCCGTAAAAAGTTTGTAAAGAGTTGGATGGAATTAGCCTCCTCCCGGCCTCCCTGGGGTAGAGGGCCAACGCCCACAGGCCTGAGGGCCGCTGGGTCCCTCCCGACATTTGAATACGGGAATAGAGCTCTGCAGGTGCTCTGCCCTGTTCATGAGCCCCTTAAAGATCAAAGTCATTCTCGGCTCTTGGGCTTGTCACTGTAAGACATACTGTACTTTACCATTTATTTCTTTTATAATTTTTTATTGAGTTTATTGAAGTGACACTAGTTAATAAAATTAAATAGGTTTCAGGTGTACAATTCTCTAGTAATACATCGTTGTGCATTGTACGGTGTGTTCACCACCCCACGTCAAGTCGCCTTCACCATTTCTCCCCTCGTCACCTCCTCTCCCTCCCCCACCCCCTTCCCCCTGGGAACCACCCCGCTGTTGTCTGTGACTGTGAGTTTGGGGAAGTTTTTGGCTTCATCCTTTCACCTTTTTCACCCAGCTCCCCAAGCCCCTCCCCTCTGACAGCGGTCAGCCTGTTCTCTATGAGTCTGTTTCTTTTTGTTGTGTTGTCGCTTTATTTTGTTCGTTAGATTCCACATATATGTGACATCATATGGCACTTGTCTGTCTCTGACTGGCTTATCTCACTTAGCATAATGTTCGCCAGACCCATCCATGCTGTCGCAAAAGGTAAGATTTCCTTCTTTTTTTTTATGGCCCAGTAGTATGCCGTTGTGTAAATGTACCACAGCTTTTTTATCCACTCATCTACCAATGGGCACCTGGGCTGTTGTAAATAACGCTGCAATGAACATAGAGGGACACATATTCTTTTAAATCAGTGTTTCTTGCTTCTTTGGATATATTCCCAGAAGTGGAATCACTGGCTTGTAAGACAGCTCCAGTTTTAATTTCTGGAGGAAGCTCCATGCTGTCTTCCACAGTGGCTGCCCCGTCTGCATTCCCACCAGCAGTGCACGAGGGCTCCCTTATCTCCACGTGCTCACTAACACTTGCTGTTTGTTGATTTGTTGATGATGGCCATTCTGACAGGTGTGATGAGATATTTCATGGTGGTTTTTATTTGCATTTCTCTGGTGATTAGTGACGTTGAGCATCTTTTCATGTGTCTATTGGCCATCCGTGTGTCCTCTTTAGAGAAGTGTCTGTTCAGGTCCTTTGCCCATTTTTTAACTGGACTCTTTTTTTTTTGATGTTGAGTTTTACAAGTTCTTTATAAGTTTCCCATATCAGCCCTTATCAGATGTGTCATTGCGAGGGGAAACGGCAGTTCTTTTAGAATGGCCCCTGAGGCAGCTCCCGTGCTGTCTCAGCAATGAGTCCTGCCGTGTGTGCTAAACGCCTTGAGTGGAGGACTCGGCGCTATTCCCAGCATTTACAAGGCTCAGCACCTCCCTTTAATGAGGCTGCGTTTAAAAGGGTGCAGGTCTGAGCCTCTGCGTGTGTCATTCTGAAGATGCCATGACTCTGATTCACAACTAGTTGGTCATGTTGACAAAGGAAACCATCAGAAAGTCAGGGGAAAGTCAGCGCCCACTGACAGCCTTCCCCGGGTGCTGCCAGAGCTCGAAGCACAAAGAGCGACTCCAAAGTCACGGACAGCCTGGGGGCAGGTCGCGTGGCTCAACAGGCGGGGTGTCCACAGGCTCCCCTGTGGGTTCTGGGAAACACCTTCCGAGTTGCCCTGAGTGCAGATCCGGACTGTGTGCCGCTTCCGCACGCCTTGCGCAGGCGGAGGTGATGAGGGACAAGAAAGGGCGTGTGAGCCTGGGGGTGAAGAATAAAGTGCCCGAAGCTTTGAGTTCAAGTGGATGCGCTTTCTGAAATCAGAAACACAACGTAGGCTTCTCCGGAGCTGGTCCTCGGGAGCATGTCCGGCCGCCAGCCTGGCGTTAGAAGGAGCCATGCATTTGGAATGTGAAAAGCAGATTTTGAAAGATCTCTGCCTGCAGTGGAGCCGTGTAATACAGCCAACACCCACCCCACAGGGAACAACTAAGGAATCGTCAAAGCGTGCACGTGTGTGTGCGTGCATATGTGTGTGTGCATGTGTGCGCGTGCATGTGTGTGTGTGCATGTGTGAATGTGTGTGTGTGTTTGAAGACCTATCAAACCAAGGCAGCAGACACCTAAGAAGCCAATGTCCTAGAAAGAAAGGGAAAAGGAAAAGACGTGAGAAGGGGGGTGAGTCTGGCATTGGCACTGATTTTGCTTTTCCCCTCCAGGTAGTTTTTGTTTCTCGAGAATTCTGAGAAGCTAAACTACTTCTGTTAGTCTTAAAAGTACAGGGACAAAAGTCAGGGTGAAGGGCCCTTTAAGGCAGAGAGGTGAGAGAGGCGCCGACAGGTGGCCCAGAATTTCAGCTGAGGTGTGCAAAGAGCTGCCCTTGGGATTGCAGCCTCACAAGTCCGGAGGCCCAGACACTGATGCCTCGATACCTGCGTGGATTAAGGTAAATGACTCTAACGCCTACTGCCTCCCAAAGCATCCAGGGCCTCACGTGATCGCAACCACGTTTACACACAATCCTCCGTGTTCAGCCCAAACTCCCTGAGGCTCCAAAAGGCATGAACAAATAACTGAAAACCAACAGGAAGCACAAATAAAGGGACAGTCCCACAGAGGTTATCAGCGATGGACTTGAACTACATCTAATTAATAAATGTAAGAAATGTATATGGCTATATGCAGACCCTCAGTGGACAACATGAAAGCATAAAAAGAAAAAAGAAAATGCTATGATTTAAAAATACTTGGACTGGAATTAAGAACTTAACTAATATGGGGGGTGTCAATTGGGGAAAAAGGAGACATATGTAAAACTGTAGACAATAAAAAAAAAACTTAACTAATAAATGTAACAGTAAATGAGAGACAGCTAGAGAGAGGATTTGTGAATTAAGAGATAGGTCAAAAGAAATAGCCAGGCTGAAATACAGATTTTTTTTAAAGTAAAAGTACACATGGAGGATAAAAGAAGCCAGCATAACCTTGATACCAAAACCTGAAAAGAACATGCCAAAGCAATCACAGTCATAAGCACAGAGATAAAAGAGAGAATAAAATATGATCAAACTGAATCCATCAATATAAAAAAAAGATAATACATCAGGTCAAGTTGGGTTTTTTCCAAGAATTCATTGAATGAGTTAACCATTCAATAATCAATCAATCAATTAGAATAGTATAAATTGTGGTCTAGTTATACAATAAGATACTATGTAGTAACGAAAACTCATAAAGGACTGCTTCAGCAACAGATCTTTCTCACAAACGTAAGGTTAAGAAACTAAACAAACAAACAAAAAACACATACTGTATGAGCCCATGTGCAGAGTTCCAAACAGGAAAACACGGATCTGAGTTTTTAAAGGCCTGGATAGTGATTACCTCGAGGAGGGACGGAGGGCACAGTGACGAGGAGGAGGCACAAGGGGCTTCTTGGGCGCTGATAATGCTGTGCCTCTGGGTTCCAGCTCATCAAGCTAAATCACAAGTTGGTGCATGTTTATGCATCCACATATCTACACTAATAAAAGACAAACATGCAAATTGACCATACCTTTGCTACTGGGCTGCCAGAGGGATGTCTGACTGCCAGCTTGGGCCCGATCCCCCAGGGAGTGGTCCTAAGCCAGCAGGTGGACATCCTCCGAGGGGTCCCAGACTGCGAGAGGGCATAGGCCGGGCTGAGGGACCCCCCCCCACAAGTGCACAAATTTTTGTGCACCGGGCCTCTAGTACTTCAATATAAAAAACTAAATAGATTTGAACGTTGGAACTAAGAGCTGACATTTAGACACCCAAGACCCAATCAACCAAGTTATGACAAATCCAAGTTGCATAACATTTTACAAAAAGAAGTCCATCGCCTCACTTGCTCTTCCCTTCTGTCCCCAGAAGTAGGATTGGGTGTGTGGGTGGATATTATGATTGTCCCCAGCACACAGATGAAGACACTGAAATATGGAAAAGTTCAGTGACTCAGCCAAGATGATATGGTTCCTACCACCTGCCAAGTCATCTAAAAACAGCAGAGCAGGCCAGGGTACTTCACCACTGGCCGCACTTTCCCGTGGAGTCGAATCCAGCGAAGCTCACTCACCCCCTCAGTGGTTCTCTACGCCTCCTAGCCCAGCCTGCTCGCAGAAAAGGCCCCAGCCCAGTGACTGACGCCCCAGTGTGAGCTGGAATCACTGCGCTGTTTGTTTTCTCAGCTGGGATATGCATTTCAAGTTTCCCCTGGAATTACCAGACGTTGGTCTCTTGTTAAGACACCTTTCGTTAAGTCCCCCCTTGGAGACGGTGGCCACAGATAGCCTTGACCTTGAAGGGAAAGGGTGAGCCTCTCTCCCTCCCCTCCAAATCTGACCTCAAACACCCCGGAGACCATGGCCACTCCAATCCATGGTGGGTGACTTCAGCTGCTTTGGTACCTCAGCGGGGGTCCCCAGCCTCATCCCCAATAGCAGGATGCCCACAGATGGTCGGCCAGGGGTACACTAGAAGCATCCTCGTCAGCTGCAGAGAAAGGACGTGGACATGCACGAAAGGACCAAATAGTCATCACTGAGCCCGGCCCCGGCCAGGATCCAGCCAGCTACTCAAGCCAGGCTCTGTGGCAGAGACAGGGGGACCATGCCACTGGAACCACAGGACACGCCACACGGCGCAGCCAGGGAGCAGCAGTTGCTGCATCCCACCATCCAGACGTGCTCCCTGTGACGTCTGTGACGGCTGAGCCACGTGGGCGCGTTCACCAGCAGAACGCAGGTGGGTGGCTGCCAACCAACACATACCGACACCTGTGGGGCGAGACCGAGCGATCCGATCAGCGTCTCCGAGGAGCAGGTGGCTGGTGGGAAACTGGGTGGAGGGTGAGATCTGAGGAGGCCGCCAGGGAAGGAGGTGAAGGGTTTGGAGGTTAACTCAGCAGCCCGCGGCTATTTCCCTCAGCAGTTAAAGGGTCCGCATCATGGCTACTGAGAAGTCTCCCGTCTCCGATCCGCTGAGAGGGGGACGCGGATCTGGCCGTGCCCGACCTGCCTGCGCGGCACGGGCTGCGTCTGCCGATGGGTATATGACTTCAGGGAGGCCCCCGCCCCTCCGTGGTCTCAAAATTCGTAAACGGCTTCATTGGGGATAGCAAATCTTCTTTGAGAGGGGACTATCTTCTGGAGACTCAAAACTGAGCGAGCCCCACGCAGGCCCTCGGGGCCTCCTAGGGTGGTGGGGAGGCGGTCGGCCCAGGGCAGGGACAACAGTTGGCGGGGACCGTGCTCGAGGTGTCTCCAGGAAGCTCAGGCCCAGCGGAGGGCTGGGCCCCCGGGTGCTCTGCGGGGGAGGGGCCAGGCGTAGGTGCCCCGGGGCCTCTGTGAGCACAGTGGGTCTCCACGGAGGACCAGCTCCGAGGAACTGGCCTTTTCACTCCCGGGGCCTCGGCCAGACAGGCTGACTTCCCCCTCGGGCCCCAGCTGTGCCGAGCTCCTGGGAGCTGCCTCCCGGGCTGCAGAGCAGCCTCCCGCCCCCGCATCCCCTCTCCTGGGTGCCCTGGGCCGCCTGCGGCTGTTTTTCCCTCGGGGAAACGTGCCCACACTCGCCCTGTTCCTCTCTCCCCACCCCCGGGCCAGCCCCGCTGACCATGGCCTTGCAGGGATCCGACCAGGGCCCGGGTCCACAGCATCACCCTCATCTCACTTGCTTCCCACAGGATGGACGCCCCGTACCCATTTCACAGACGAGACGCGGCAGCGCAGACGGGTTCACTGGCCCCAGGCCTCAGGGAAGCTGGAGGCCCAGCCAGGACTGGAGTGGGCGCCTCCTCTCCCAGCCAGGGCACTGAGCCCAGCGGGGAGGTCTACCCACTTGTTTGCTTGACCAACAGGTTGGCCCGTCCAAACGTGGCCCCAGCCTCCGGAGCGAGCTCTTCCCACGCCCCAGCCGCCCCACGCATCCCAGGTCCCAGGCCCGCGGCCCCTCCCGGCGGCGGGATCAGATTAGCAGAGCCAGGGCTTCTCAGGGCTGCCCCACTTGGCTCCGGGGCTAATTAGCGCCGTCTGAGAGCCCACACGGGGCCTGCAAGCCGCAGCAAGACACGCGCACGGAGTTCAGTCCAAAGTATTTGCTGTGTTTTTCCCCTCGCTGGGAACCAGTCCCTACCTGTTCCCTGGACCCGATTGAACGTCTGAGCCACTGTGCTCGGTGCCAAAGGGAGCCGGCCTGCTGGTCACAGGGCAGGTGAGCGGGGAGGGGCTGGGAGCCCCGTGGTGATGACTGATCAGTGCGCGGCCTTGTTTCCCGGCTGCGCGGGGAGCAGCCCACCAGGTGCTGCCTGTCCTGGGGGCCTGCGGGCTCGCGGGGGCCTGGGCACCAGGAGGTCCATGGGCAGCGGCTCTGCGGCAGGAGCGTGGCCTCTTGACCCAGGGCTGTTGGCCCGTTGGCCCCTCCGAGTCTTAGAAAGAGACTGAGGGCCCAGGTGGGCACCTGTCCCAGCCACCCCTGCCTCCTGGTCTCTTCCGCCAGCAGTGAAGCTCTCTCCTCCAGAGCGCAGCTGAGCCCAGGCATTGTCTCCACCCCTGGCGGCCCTCACAGATGGGCCAGGTCTGCAGAGGCGTCCTTAGCCAGACAGACCGTGGGTG